>NC_142794.1:100552597-100589097 GCF_049724085.1 Artemia sp. Qi Xiang Cuo | reverse complement strand
GATCTTAGAGGATGATGACAATATAGAACGAACTCTTACCTATACTAACTAAAACGTGTGTATGGGTGTTTGGAGTGACTATAATATCATGGTTGCAGCTGTAGCTGTAATCTAGTTTATAGTAAAAAACGACTTCTAGCCCAATTTCACTGAAATAATCTATTGTTTCAAGATGATCCGGGTTGCAGCGGTAGCTAGCAATCTTCTAGTTAGAGACGATCACGTCCAATAATAAGAAATGTAAAAACCCATTGTTCCTAAAAAAGGAGTCAGATCAAAACAAAAAGTACACCATTAGAACCGCCTTGTCTGAAACCCCTCTATAGGAAACTTTCTGTCATTTGGCTTGAACAGCAAGGGAAATATATTGGCTTGAAAATCAAGAAAAGTGGCAGCTACTACAACATTCTGCCTAAACGGGATATTTTTTTCTTTCTTGTTATCCAGAGATAGCTTTGCACTGGAACATCGTAGAAAGTTGTTCAATGGCTCATTTTAAAGGAAATTAATTGGGTTAAAAACCTTTTGTAACTAAAAAAAAAAAATTAAAACAGGATAAATTTTTCCACTAAAAACTGTATTTTTGATGTCTTTCCATACTGCTGTCTTTTCAAAGACATATGATTTTTGTTTTTGAAGCAATCAAACAGTTCGTGGTAAGGTTGTATTTTAAACTTTATATTCCATAGATAGCTTAGCACTGGAACATTGTAGAGAGTTGTTCAATGGATCATTTTAAATCCGGGTTGCAGCAGTAGCTAGCAACCTAGTAAGAGACGATCACGTCCAATGTTAAGAAATATAAAAACCCATAGTTCCTAAAAGAGGAGTCAGATCAAAACAAAAAGTACACCATTAGAACCGCCTTGTCCGAAACCCCTGTATAGGAAACTTTATGTCCCTTGGCTTGAACAGCAAGGGAAATATATTGGCTTTAAAATCAAGAAAATCGACTTTAACCACGTTATTCTCCCCAAACGGGATATTTTTTTCTTTTTTTTTTTTTTGTATCCAGAGATAGCTTGGCACTGGAACATCGTAGATAGTTGTTCAATAGCTCATTTTAAAGGAAATTAATTGGGTTAAAAATCTAAAGTAACTAAAATAAATTATTTCTAAAAGAGAATAAATTTTTCCACCAAAAACTGCATTTTCGATGTCTTTTCACACTGCAGTCTTTCAAACATAATCGCATACCAGTGGTAAGATTTGAACCCACGCCTCCGAAGAGACTGGTGGCTAACACCAGTGCCTTGGACCACTCGGCCAGGCTGCTTCTTATAATTTGGGTTGCAGCAGTAGCTAGCAACCTAGCAAGAGACGATCAGTCCCATGCTAAGAAATATAAAAACCCAAAACTCCTAAAAATAGAGTCAGATCAAAACAAAAGTACATCATTAGAACTACCTTGTCTGAAACCCTACTAGATAAATAATGAATGTCATCAAAGTTTTTTATATTAGAGCTATGACGTGAATAGAAAAACACGAAAATATATTGTTGTTTCTGAAGACGTCATGAAATAATATCATTGCCCCATGACGTCAATAAAATCATTACGCCGTGACGTCGTAATTACTACTTAAGAACGACAAAGATGTAAATGTTCTCATTCTTGATTAGATAATGGTTAGATCGAAGCAAGCTATACGCAAGTTGAAAAAACAGTACGAAACAAACAACAGAGATAGTATCTTGAAAAGAAAAAAGCAAAGGTATTCAACCGACCAGGTGCATCGAGAAGTAATCAAACAAAACAGCAAGATGTTTCATCTCAATGATGAAGATTATAGACATGATAAAATTGAGACAGCCAAACAAAAGGTCAAGGAGAGTTATCACAATAATAAAGATTACCGCATCAAATATAAGAAAAACCAAAAGCAAAGGTATTCAACCGTCCAGGTGTATCGAGAAGTAAAAATTGAGACAGCCAAACAAAAGATTACAGTAAAGAACCATCTCTCACCCATGGTAACTGATATATGGTGGTTCCAGAGGTAGCTGCAATTACATAAGGGATACTGGTGATACTGGTAATTGGAATGTTCGAAACTGAAACTCGGATTTAAACCCACAAAACCGCTGCAACCAAAGAGTACAAATTATAATAAAATATCTTCAAAATATTTATAATAAGGATCAAACTCTTCCCTATACTAACTTGCATACGCAACTTCACTACAGTTAATTCAAGTAAAGAACGATCTCTCGCCCATAGTAACTGATATATGGTACAGTAAAGAACGATCTTTTTCCCATAGTAACTGATATATGGTGGTTCCAAAAGTAGTTATCCGGGTTGCAGCAGTAGCTAGCAACCTAGTATTACATAAAGAATAAATATGTTTAAAGTAAAGAATGAATAGAAAAACCCATAAGGAGACTAAAAGTTAGTAATAACATAGTAAATTTTATTATATAGAACGATCTCTCGCCCATAGTAACTGATATATGGTGGCTCCAGGGGTAGCTGGAGCATAATAAAGAACGACATTTAGCCTGGGTTAACTTTTCATAGGCTAGCAGGGGATTATGTAATTTTAATAGGTATCATGGATGAAAAGATGGATGGAATCTAGTAAAGTAATAAAAGAACAAACCGTGGCACATATTAGACTTATTTAGTTGCCTGACTCTCTGAAGTTCGTCTTTTACTATTCCAATTAAGAACAGGTAACAAGTTTTTTCCTGTTTGTGATTACATTAAAAGACGATCACTGAAATAGCAAACCATTCCATACATTGGATTTAGCTACTTGATGGTTTGAGTTTCGTCTCTTACTATTTAAAGGAAGAAAAAGCCGTAGGCTTTTTTCTGTTTGTATTTACAGTTAAAAAACAAACCAAAGCCCAAAGAAACTGAACCCTGTGTTTAATTCATATTATCTCCATTATTTTAGCTAGGATGTAAATAAACAGGTTTCTTTTATAAATTTTAAATTTAAAGGATAGTGATTTTAATTCATATCCGGGTTGCAGCGGTAGCTAGGAACCTAGTAAGAGACGATCACGTCCAATGTTAAGAAATATAAAAACCCATAGTTCCTAACAGAGGAGTCAAATCAAAACAAAAAGTACACCATTAGAACCGCCTTGTCCGAATCAAAAGTACACCATTAGAGCCGGCTTGTCCGAAATCTCTGTATAGGAAACTTTCGGTCCCTTGGCTTGAAAAGCGAGCGAAATATATTGGCTTGAAAATAGAGAAAAGTGGCAGCTACTACAACATTCTGCCTAAACGGGATATTTTTTTTTCTTTTCCACAGATATAACAGTTAAGAGCGGACAGTCCCCCCATATAGCTATAATGATAAGTAGCGGACAGTCCCACCATATATTTATAATGATAAGTAGCGCACAGTGCTCCCGTCAATACAAGCAGACAGTTTAATGACCGGAATTCAACCACCGTGAAAATTCGTGTTGACCTGTGTTCAAAGTGCGTGATGATTCCTTTGTATGAAATTGTGAAATTCTTTTTGTAATTTAATTTGTTAGGCGTGGTTGACTTATGTTTAACCTTGAACTAATTTACATAAATTAATTTATTATTAATTAATTTACATAATTACATTTATGGCATTTTTATGGCATCATCATGAGAATATGCATACAACGATGATTTGAGATGCATACTAGACAAACAATTTCTTTTGATACTTGGGCCCCAAGTCCTACCCCTATCCCTCTACCATCCCTCCAACCCCTATCCCTCCACCCTCCCTCCAACCCCCCCCCCCCCCAACATTTTTTTAAATTTTTTTTTATTTTTCAAAGTTCATTTTGAATTTTTACATTCTCTTGATTTTTCAAAGTTCATTTTGAATTTCTTTCATGAAATGCAAGAGTTGGAATATTTCAGTAGTGTTTTATCGTGGTTTACTTTGTCCCAGTTACATTCTATTGATTTTTCAAAGTTCATTTTGAATTTCTTTCGTTTCAGTAGTGTTTTGTCGTGATTTACCATGTCAGAGTTAAATTCTCTTGATTTTTCAAAGTTCAGTTTGAATTTCTTTCGTGAAATGCAAGAGTCGGAATATTTCAGTAGTGTTTTGTCGTGCTTTATTTTGTCACGATTACATTCTCTTGATTTTTCAAAGTTCATTTTGAATTTCTTTCGTTGAAATGCAAGAGTTGGAATATTTCAGTAGTGTCTTGTTGTGCTTTATTTTGTCACGATTACATTCTCTTGATTTTTCAAAGTTCATTTTGAATTTCTTTCGTTGAAATGCAAGAGTTGGAATATTTCAGTAGTGTTTTGTTGTGCTTTACCTTGTCACAATTACATTCTCTTGATTTTTCAAAGTTCATTTTGAATTTCTTTCATCAAATGCAAGAGTTGGAATATTTCAGTAGTGTTTTATCGTGGGTCACCTTGTCACAGTTACATTCTATTGATTTTTCAATCTTCATTTTGAATTTTTTTCGTTTCAGTAGTATTTTGTCGTGGTTTACCATGTCACAGTTACATTCTCCTGATTTTTCAAAGTTCATTGTGGATTTCTTTCGCGAAATGCAAGAGTTGGAATATTTCAGTAGTGTTTTTTCGTGATTTACCATGTCAAAGTTACATTCTCTTAGTTTTTCAAAGTTCATTTTGAATTTCTTTCGTTTCAGTAGTGTTTTGTCGTGGTTTACCATGTCACAATTACATTCTCTTGATTTTTTAAAGTTCATTTTGGATTTCTTTCATTTAAATGCAAGAGTTGGAATATTTCAGTAGTGTTTTGTTGTGCTTTACCATGTCACAGTTACATTCTCTTGATTTTTCAAAGTTCATTTTGAATTTATTTAGTTGAAATGCAAGAGTTGGAATATTTCAGTAGTGTCTTGTTGTGCTTTACCTTGTCACGATTACATTCTCTTGATTTTTCAAAGTTCATTTTGGATTTATTTCGTTGAAATGCAAGAGTTGGAATATTTCAGTAGTGTTTTGTAATGGTTTACCATGTAACGCTTACATTTTCTTGATTTTTCATCTTTAATTTTTGATTTGTTTCGGTGGAATGACAGAGTTGGAATATTTCAGTAGTGTTTTGTCGTCGTTTACCTTGTCACAGTTACATTCTCTTGATTTTTCAAAGTTCATTGTGGATTTTTTTCCTTGAAATGCAAGAGTTGGAATATTTCAGTAGTGTTTTGTCGTGGTTTAACTTGACACTGTTCCATTCTATTGTTTTTTCAAAGTTCATTTTGAATTTCTTTTCTTGAAATGCAAGAGTTGGAATATTTCAGCAGTGTTTTGTCGTGGTTTACCTTGTCACAGTTACATTCTCTTGATTTTTCAAAGTTCATTGTGGATTTCTTTCCTTGAAATGCAAGAGTTGGAATATTTCAGTAGTGTTTGGTCGTGGTTTACCATGTCACAGATACATTCTCTTAATTTTTCAAAGTTCATTTTTTGGATTTCTTTCGTTGAAATGCAAGAGTTGGAATATTTCAGAAGCGTTTTGTTGTGCTTTACCTTGTCACGGTTACATTCTCTTGATTTTTCAAAGTCCATTTTTGATTTTTACATTCTCTTGATTTTTCAAAGTTCATTTTGGATTTCTTTCGTTGAAATACAAGAGTTGGAATATTTCAGTAGTGTATCGTTGTGGTTTACCTTGTCCAATTTACATTCTATTGATTTTTCGAAGTTCAGTTTAGATTTCTTTCCCTTGAAAATGCAAGATTTAGAATATGTCAGTATTGTTTTGTCGTGGTTTAACTTGTAACTGTTACATTCTATAGATTTTTCAAGGTTCATTGTTGATTTCTTTCGTGAAATGCAAGAATTGGAATATTTCGATAGTGTTTCGTCGTGGTTTACCTTGTCACGGTTACATTCTCTTGATTTTTCAAAGTTCATTGTGGATTTCTTTCCTTGAAATGCAAGAGTTGGAATATTTCAGTAGTGTTTTGTCGTGGTTTACCATGTCACAGATACATTCTCTTAATTTTTCAAAGTTCATTTTTTTGGATTTCTTTCGTTGAAATGCAAGAGTTGGAATATTTCAGTTGTGTCTTGTTGTGCTTTACCTTGTCACTGTTACATTCTCTTGATTTTTCAAAGTTCATTTTGGATTTTTTTCGTTGAAATGCCAGAGTTGGAATATTTCAGTAGTGTTTTGTTGTGCTTTACCTCATCACAGTTACATTCTCTTGATTTTTCAAAGTTGATTTTGAATTTCTTTCGTGAAATGCAAGAGTTGGAATATTTAAGTTGTGTTTTGGCTTGGTTTAACATATCACTTTCATATGCTATTGATTTTTGAAAGCTCGTCTGGAATTTTGTTCGTGAAATGCAAGACTTGGAATATTTCAGTAGTGTTTTTTAGTGATTTACCTTTTCACAGTTAAATTATCTTGATTTTTCAAAGTTCATTTTGAATTTCTTTCGTGAAATGTAAGAGTTGGAATATTTCAGTGGTGTTTTGTCATGGTTTACCATATCACTGTTACACGCTCTTGATTTTTCAAATTTCATGTTGAATTTCGTTCGTGAAATGCAAGAGTTGGAATATTTCAGTAGTGTTTTGTTATGGTTTACCTTGTCACAGTTACATTCTCTTGATTTTTTCAAAGTTTATTTTTAATTTCTTTCGTTGAAATGCAAGACTTGGAATATTTCAGTAGTGTTTTGTCATGGTTTACCTTGCCACAGTTACATTCTCTTGATTTTTCAAAGTTCATTTTAAATTTCGTTCATTGAAATGCAATAGTTGGAATATTTCAGTAGTGTTTCGTCGTGGTTTACCATTTCACAGTTACATTCTCTTGATTTTTCGAAGTTCATTTTGGATTTCTTTCATTGAAATGCAAGAGTTGGAATATTTCAGTAGTGTTTTGTTGTGCTTTACCTTGGCCCAGCTACCTTCTCTTGATTTTTCAAAGTTCATTTTGGATTTTTTTCCTTGAAATGCAAGAGTTAGAATATTTCAGTAGTGTTTTGTCATGGTTTACCTTGTCACAGTTACATTCTATTGATTTTTCAAAGTTCATTTTGGATTTCTTTCGTTGAAATGCAAGAGTTGGAATATTTCAGTAGTGTTTTGTCGTGGTTTGTCATGGTTGCATTCTCTTGATTTTTCAAAGTTCATTGTGGATTTCTTTCCTTGAAATGCAAGAGTTGGAATATTTCAGTAGTGTTTGGTCGTGGTTTACCATGTCACAGATACATTCTCTTGATTTTTCAAAGTTCATTTTTTTGGATTTCTTTCGTTAAAATGCAAGAGTTGGAATATTTCAGAAGTGTTTTGTTGTGCTTTACCTTGTCACGGTTACATTCTCTTGATTTTTCAAAGTTCATTTTGGATTTTTACATTCTCTTGATTTTTCAAAGTTCATTTTGGATTTCTTTCGTGAAATGCAAGAGTTGGAATATTTCAGTTGTGTCTTGTTGTGCTTTACCTTGTCACTGTTACATTCTCTTAATTTCTCAAAGTTCATTTTGGATTTTTTTTCGTTGAAATGCAAGAGTTGGAATATTTCAGTGGTGTTTTGTCATGGTTTACCATATCACTGTTACTCGCTCTTGATTTTTCAAAGTTCATTTTGAATTTCTTTCGTGAAATGCAAGAGTTGGAATATTTCAGTAGTGTTTTGTTATGGTTTACCTTGTCACAGTTAGGTTACATTCTCTTGATTTTTTCAAAGTTCATTTTTAATTTCTTTCGTTGAAATGCAAGACTTGGAATATTTCAGTAGTGTTTTGTCATGGTTTACCTTGCCACAGTTACATTCTCTTGATTTTTCAAATTTTATTATGAATTCATTTCGTTAAAAGGCAAGACTTGGAATATTTTAGTAGTGTTCTGACATGGTTCACTATTTCACTGTTACATTCTCTTGATTTTTTATAGTTCATTTTGGATTTCTTTCGTTGAAATACAAGAGTTGGAATATTTCAGTAGTGTTTTGTTGTGCTTTACCTTGTCCCAGATACATTCTCTTGATTTTTCAAAGTTCATTTTGGATTTCTTTCGTTGAAATGCAAGAGTTAGAATATTTCACTAGTGTTTTGTCATGGTTTACCTTGTCACAGTTACATTCTATTGATTTTTCAAAGTTCATTTTGGATTTCTCTTGTTGAAATGCAAGAGTTGGAATATTTCAGTAGTGTTTTGTCGTGGTTTGTCATGGTTGCATTCTCTTGATTTTTCAAAGTTCATTGTGGATTTCTTCCCTTAAAATGCAAGAGTTGGAATATTTCAGTAGTGTTTGGTCGTGGTTTACCATGTCACAGATACATTCTCTTAATTTTTCAAAGTTCATTTTTTTGGATTTCTTTCGTTCAAATACAAGAGTTGGAATATTTCAGTAGTGTTTTGTTGTGCTTTACCTTGTCACGGTTACATTCTCTTGATTTTTCAAAGTTCATTTTGGATTTTTACATTCTCTTTATTTTTCAAATTTCATTTTGAATTTCTTTCGTGAAATGCAAGAGTTGGAATATTTCAGTAGTGTCTTGTTGTGGTTTACCTTGTCACTGTTGCATCCTCTTAATTTCTCAAAGTTCATTTTGGATTTTTTTTTCGTTGAAATGCAAGAGTTGGAATATTTCAGTAGTGTTTTGTTGTGCTTTACCTCATCACAGTTACATTCTCTTGATTTTGCAAAGTTGATTTCGAATTTCTTTCGTGAAATGCAAGAGTTGGAATATTTCAGTGGTGTTTTGTCATGGTTTACCATATCACTGTTACATGCTCTTGATTTTTCAAAGCTCATTTTGAATTTCGTTCGTGAAATGCAAGAGTTGGAATATTTCAGTAGTGTTTTATCGTGGTTTACCTTTTCACAATTAAATTCTCTTGATTTTTCAAAGTTGATTTTGAATTTCTTTCGTGAAATGCAAGAGTTGGAATATTTCAGTTGTGTTTTGTCATGGTTTACCATATCACTGTTACATGCTCTTGATTTTTCAAATTTCATGTTGAATTTCTTCCGTGAAATGCAAGAGTTGGAATATTTCAGTAGTGTTTTGTTATGGTTTACCTTGTCACAGTTACATTCTCTTGATTTTTTCAAAGTTCATTTTGAATTTTTTTTGTTGAAATGCATGACATGGATTATTTCAGTAGTGTTTTGTCATGTTTTACCGTGTCACATTTACCATCTCATTATTTTTCAAAGTTATTTTTCGATATATTTCCTTGAACAGAAAGAATTGGATTAATTTAGTAGTGTTTTGTCGTGGTTTACCATCTCACAGTTACATTCTCTTGATTTTTCAAACTTTATTTTGGATTTCCTTCATTGGAATGCAAGAGTTGGAATATTTCATTAGTGTTTTGATGTGGTTTACCTTGTCAAAGTTATATTCTCTCGATTGTTCAAAGTTCATTTTGGATTTCTTTCATTGAAATGCAAGAGTTGGATTATTTCAGTAATGTTTTGTCGTAGTTTACCTTGTCACAGTTACATTCTCTTAATTTTTCAAAGTTCATTTTGAATTTTTACAGTAAAGAACGATCTCTCTCCCATATTAACTGATATGTTACATTAAAAGACGATCATTGGAATAAAAAGTTATTTTACATTAAAGGGCGAACTATAGCCCATAGTAACTGGAATCCAGGTTGCAGCAGTAGCTTGCATACTATCCGGGCTGCGGTGGTGGAATAATAAATCATTGTATACATTCGATTTAGTTATCTACTTGATTGTTCGAAGTTCGTTTCTTTCTATTTCAAAGAAGAAAAATCCTTAGGCTTTTTCTCGTTTGTACTCATTTGCAACTATATAAAGGACCGATATAGTTCATCATAAATGGTGTTTGTCAAAAATTTCCCCTTCCTGAAGCCCTGCTGATTCAGGTTGGGATTTAAGGGTCACAGCTAAGTAAGCAATTGTCGTGGCAGTGACGACGTTGTGAGCGATGAGGCTCGACTCTCCCTCCCTGGACAGTAGTGGAAATCCGTCAGCGCACCTCAACGTGGTGTAGGGTTGTAACACTATCGAACTTCAGGCCAAGCGAGAAGGTGGCTAACGTGCTCCGCCTGTTCCAATTCGTTGGTTGGCAGGTGGGCTAGTACCTCGCCACCGTAAAAACTGATTACTCAAGAAACAGCAACAGATAGCCTCGGATTGACTTCTTCTTCTTCTGTGATGACGACTAATGCACGCCCCCGGACAGGATTCTTAAAACGGCCGAGTGGTTTTGTATCCGGGTTGCAGCAGTAGCTAGCACTCCGGGTTGCAGCGGTAGCTAGCAACTTGGTACGATCACGTCCAATGTTAAGAAATATAAAAACCCATAGCTCCTAAAAAAAGAGTCAAAATAAAACAAGAAGTACACCATTAGAACCGCCTTGTCCGAAACCCCTATTTAGAAAACTTTCTGTCCCTTGGCTTGATTACAGTAAAGAACGACATGACCATGCTAAATGAAGTAATCTATTTTAAATTAAAAGACGATCATTAGAATAATAAACCATTGCATACATTCGACTTAGTTAGGAACTTGATTGTTTGAGGTTCGTCTCTTGCTATTTCAAAGAAGAAAAAGCCGTAGGCTTTTTCCTGTTATATAGAAAAGAACCAACTATAGCCTATAGTAATTGAACTACAATCCGGGTTGCAGCGGTAGCTAGCAACCTAGTAAGAGACGATCACGTCCAATGTTAAGAAATATAAAAAACCATAGTTCCTAAAAAAAGGAGTCAGATCAAAACAAAAAGTATACCATTAAAACCGCCTTGTCCATAATCCCTTTATAGGAAACTTTCTGTCCCTTGGCTTCAACAGCAAGGGAAATATATTGGCTTGAAAATCAAGAAATCCGGGTTGCAGCGGTAGCTAGTAACTCCGGGTTGCATCGGTAGCTAGCAACCTAGTAAGAGACGATCACGTCCAATGTTAAGAAATATAAAAACCCATAGTTCCTAACAGAGGAGTCAGATCAAATTAAAAAGTACACCATTAGAACCGCCTTGTCCAAAACCCCTGTATAGGAAACTTTCTGTCCCTTGGCTTGAACAGCAAGGGAAATATATTGGCTTGAAAATCAAGAAAAGTGGCAGCTACTACAACATTCTGCCTAAACGGGATATTTTTTTCTTTTTTTTTCTTTTTTCTTTCTTTTCCACAGCAAATTAATTGGGTTAAAAATCTATAGTAACTAAAATAAATTATTTCTAAAAGAGAATAAATTTTCCCACCAAAATCCGGGTTGCAGCGGTAGCTAGCAACCTAGTAAGAGACGATCACGTCCAATGTTAAGAAATATAAAAACCCATAGTTCCTGACAAAGGAGTCAGATCAAAACAAAAAGTACACCATTAGAACCGCCTTGTCCAAAACCCCTGTATAGGAAACTTTCTGTCCCTTGGCTTGAACAGCAAGGGAAATATATTGGCTTGAAAATCAAGAAAAGTGGCAGCTACTACAACATTCTGCCTAAACGGGATATTTTTTTCTTTCTTTTTTTCTTTTCCACAGATAGCTTGGCACTGGAACATCGTAGAGGGTTGTTCAATAGCTCATTTTAAAGGAAATTAATTGGGTTATACAGTAAAGAACGATCGCTCATGCATAGTAACTGATATATGGTGGTTCCAGGGGTAGTTACTTTTGGTTCGTCTCTTACTATTTCAAAGAAGAAAAAGCCGTAGGCTTTTTCCTGTTTGTAATGATATAGCATAAAACGTTTAGGCAATTTTTTGTAATCCGGGTTGCAGCGGTAGCTAGCAACCTAGTAAGAGACGATCACCTCCAATGTAAAGAAATATAAAATCCCTAACTCCTAAAAAAAGAGTCAGATCAAAACAAAAAGTACACCATTAGAGCCACCTTGTCCGAAACCCCTATTAAGGAAACTTACCGCCCTTTGGCTTGAATAACAAAGAAAATATATTGGCTTGAAAATCAAGAAAATTGACTTTTACCACGTTATTCTCAACAAACGGGATATTTTTTTCTTTCCGCTTGATTTTTCTTCTCAGCTAGCTGGGCGCTGGAAAATCATAGAGAGCTGTATAATAGCTCATTTTAAAGGAAATTGCAACATCTAGTCACTTTTGTAATTAAAAATAAAATACTTTTTAAAGTAGAATCAATTTTGTCCAAAAAATTGCATTTTTGATGTATTTTCATGCTGCAGTCTTTTCAAAGATATTTCAATTTTGAAGCAATCAAACAGTTCATGGTAATGAACTCTATAGTAATAATAGCTACTTTTCTCAATAGTAACCGAAACTCCTGGAACCAAAATTTCCTTTTTTGGCTTAATCGCTAAAATTATTATGTAAACTGCAAAAATATCTATGATGCCTAATCGGTAATAGTAATTTCTTAATTTAAACAACAAAATACATGAAAATTTTATAATTAGTTTTACTTTTTGTCTCCTGGAAGAAAATTGTTTTTCATCTCAGTTCAAAGTTATTATTGTATCCTGGAACCAAACTTTTTTGGTTTGTAACCCGTAAAGTACGTATCTCCATATTATTGTCTTATAATTGCAATTATTTTAGTTTTCAGTCCAGAATCCCTAAACTTATTATGTAAACTGCAAAAATATTTATGGTGTCTAACCAATAATAACAATTTTGTAATTCAAACAAGATAAATACCTGAAAATTTAAAAATTAGTTTTTTTTTATGCTAGGTTTTAGATACTCGACACGGGGTATTGTGTACATAATAATTTTAAACCTTGAAAAAATATGGTCTCACGCGAGTGGAAAAAAAGAAAGAATAACCAAAAAAACTATCAAAATAGAGCAGTCAAAATTTCTACTAATAGAGAAATTTACTACACAAAAAATAAAGCTAACATCATGAAATATAGGAAAAGTCTATTTAAAAGAGATAAAAATGCCACCGAACGCAATAAAGCTCGAGAACGCGTAAGGATTGCTACTAAGATGTCTTGTGATCCAGAATTTAAGAAAATGAAATATGACGGAGCAAAACAGAGGTATGTTACGGATCAGGGGTATCGAGAAGGGAAAATTGAGACAGCCAAACAAGAGCAAGGAACGGTATGATAACGATATAGATTACCGAAACAAACATAAGAAAAAAGTTGCTACCAGAATAATGGGTAGATACTGGGGTGACAAAAGCTATAATAAAAAAATTAAATTCTCTGCGAGGTTGTACCGAAGAACGCATAAGGACAAAGGGAAAAATTACATTCAGAAATACAAGAAGATGGCAAAAATGCAGGCTGATCCTTGTAAATTGAGAGACATTTTACGCATGTTTTATCGGGATCACGAAAAGTATTCAAAATTACATATTAAAATTCTCTTTGAAAGAGCGGATGCTGTTGAAAAGTCTGCTAGAAATGCTTTGGCAAAGCTTCATAGCAATATCCAAAAGAAATGTTGTCAGTTTAATGAAAAGCTTCCAAGGTATTGACTGGCAACTGCGGAACAGTTTATAGATACAATGAAAAATGTTCGACAACACAGTGAATATACAGAGGCGTACCTCTTAGAAAGTTCGTATATTAATTTTGGAAGGAGCAATTGCAGTTTATGTAGCAGCAATAAAAATATATATACAAGCATACCTATCAACAGCGAAGGAAAAGCAATGTTTTTCAATTATGGCGAAAACGAGCCTGTTAGGGTTATCCGGGTTGCAGCGGTAGCTAGCAATCCGGGTTGCAGCGGTAGCTAGCAACCTAGTAAGAGACGATCACCTCCAATGTCAAGAAATATAAAACCCCCCAACTCCTAAAAAAAGAGTCAGATCAAAACAAAAAGTACACCATTAGAACCGCCTTGTCCGAATCCTCTATAAAGGAAACTTACCTCCCTTTGGCTTGAATAACAAAGAAAATATATTGGCTTGAAAATCAAGAAAATTGACTTTTACCACGTTATTCTCCACAAACGGGATATTTTTTTCTTTCCGCTTTTTCTTTCTGCTCAGCTAGCTGGGCACTGGAAAATCATAGAGAGCTGTATAATAGCTCATTTTAAAGGAAATTGCAACATCTAGTCACTTTTGTATTTAAAAATAAAATACTTTTTAAAGTAGAATCAATTTTGTCAAAAAAATTGCATTTTTGATGTATTTTCATACTGCAGTCTTTTCAAAGATATTTGAATTTTGAAGCAATAAAACAGTCCATGTAATGAACTCTATAGTAATAATAGCTACTTGTCTCAATAGTAACCGAAACTCCTGGAACCAAAATTTTCTTTTTTGGCTTAATCGCTAAAATTATTATGTAAACTGCAAAAATATTTATGATGCCTAATCAGTAATAGTAATTTTTTAATTTAAACAACAAAAATACATGAAAATTCTAAAATTAGTTTTGCTTTTTGTCTCCTGGAAGAATTTTTTTTTCATCTCAGTTCAAATTTATTATTGTATCCTGTAACCCGTAAAGTACATATCTCCATATTATTGTCTCATAATTGCAATTATTTTAGTTTTCAGTCCAGAATCACTAAACTTATTATTTAAACTGCAAAAATATTTATGGTGTCTAACCAATAATACTAATTTTGTAATTCAAACAAGATAAATACCTGAAAATTTTAAAATTAGTTTTGTTTTATGCTAGGTTTTAGATACTCGACACGGGATTTTGTGTGCTTAATAATTTTAAATCTTGAAAATTACATAAAGGATCGATACTGTAAATGGTTTTTTTTTAAGTATCATCCGTATCATGGTTTTAATAATAGCTGAATTACAATTTAAAGAAATTGACCCCGGGTGGCCTTGAACCACCAACCATTCGGTTAGCGGCCGATCGTGATAGCCCCTTACACCACAACGTCATTTGGTAAAGTTGTAAAATTAACAATTTGATACATAGAGGTTCGATACATCTCATTATAATGGGAAATATGTAAGTTTAATCGGATATAGCCGCAACCTATTAAAGAACAAACCACGGCAAATAGTAACTAAAAGTTAAGATAGTAAAAGCATCCTCTCTTGCTATTCCATCTAAGAAAAAACCATAAGTTTTTTCCTGTTTTTTCTTGATCCGGGTTGCAGCGGTCGCTAGCATATAATAAAGAACGAACTCTAGCCTCTACTAACTAAAATGTTTAATGCATTACATAAAAGATAGATATAGTTCATTTCTAAATAGGACTATGTAAATTTCAGTGGATATCCGGGTTGCAGCGGTAGCTAGCAACCTAGTAAGAGACGATCACGTCCAATGTTAAGAAATATAAAAACCCATAGTTCTTAAAAAAATAATTTATAAGAAGGAACAAACTCTCGCCTATGCTAACTTGTTTAGGCAACTTAACTAAAGTATAGGCTTGTACATTATATTTAAAATTAATGTATTTTATAATAAAGATCGAACTCTTTCCTATACTAACTTGCATACGCAACTTCACTATAGTTAAGATTACAGTATTTATATTATACATCATTATAAATTATAAAAGGTTCAAATGTTTGAAGATTATAGAGTTAAAAATTTTCCCACATCGGGAATCGAACCCGAGCCTGTTAAGTGAAAGTTAACTACCCTAGCCACTAGACCATATGGAACCATAAAAAAGTATGATTTAAGAGCCATATGCATATTATTATTTCACCATACCAATAATAATAAGGCCAAAACAAAATCGTCGACTTGCAACCTTACTTTTGACACATTATTTAAATCTTCATCAGGCTTAAAAAATGTTTTGCTAGTTTTACATGAAAGAACGAACCTTAGCCCATAGTAGCAGAAATAAGAATATATAGGTTGCAGCGATAGCTAGCAACCTATTACATAATCCGGGTTTAAAAGGTATCCGGGTTGCAGCGGTAGCTAGCAACCTAGTAAGAGACGATCACGTCCAATGTTAAGAAATATAAAAACCCATAGTTCCTAACAAAGGAGTCAGATCAAAACAAAAAGTACACCATTGGAACCGCCTTGTCCGAAACTCCTGTATAGGAAACTTTCTGTCCCTTGGCTTGAACAGCAAGGGAAATATATTGGATTTAAAATCAAGAAAATTGACTTTAACCACGTTATTCTCCCCAAAAGGAATATTTTTTTTTTTATTTATAATAAAGAACGAACTCTTCCCTATACTAACTTGCATACGCAACTTCACTATACTTAAGATTACAGTATTTATATTATACATCATTATAAATTATAAAAGGTTCAAATGTTCGAAGATAAATGAAAATTCTAAAATTAGTTTTGCTTTTTGTCTCCTGGAAGAAAATTTTTTTCATCTCAGTTCAAATTTATTATTGTATCCTGGAACCAAACTTTTTTTGGTTTGTAACCCGTAAAGTACATATCTCCATATTATTGTCTCATAAATGCAATTATTTTAGTTTTCAGTCCAGAATCGCTAAACTTATTATGTAAACTGCAAAAATATTTATGGTGTCTAACCAATAATACTAATTTTGTAATTCAAACAAGATAAATACCTGAAAATTTTAAAATTAGTTTTGTTTTATGCTAGGTTTTAGATACTCGACATGGGATTTTGTGTACTTAATAATTTTAAACCTTGAAAAAATATGGTCTCACGCGAGTGGAAAAAAAAGAAAGAATAACCAAAAACAATATCAAAATAGAGCAATCCAAATTTCTACTAATAAAAAACTTTACTACACAAAAAATAAAGCTAACATCCTGCAATATCATCTGGGTTGCAGCGGTAGCTAGCAACCTAGTAAGAGACGATCACGTCCAATGTTAAGAAATATAAAAACCCATAGCTCCTAAAAAAGGAGTCAGATCAAAACAAAAAGTACACCATTAGAACCGCCTTGTCCAAAACCCCTGTATAGGAAATTGTCTGTCCCTTGGCTTGAACAGCAAGGGAAATATATTGGCTTGAAAATCAAGAAAATTTACTTTAACCACGTTAGTCTCCCCAAACGGGATATTTTTTTTTTCTTTTTTTGTATCCAGAGATAGCTTGGCACTGGAACATCGTAGAGGGTTGTTCAATAGCTCATTTTAAAGGAAATTAATTGTTATAATAAAGATCGAACTCTTTCCTATACTAACTTGCATACGCAACTTCACTATAGTTAAGATTACAGTATTTATATTTTTACATTAAAAGACGATCACTGAAATAACAAACCATTCCATACATTGGACTTAGTTAGCTACTTGATTGTTTGAGTTTCGTCTCTTACTTTTTAAAAGAAGAAAAAGCCGTAGGCTTTTTCCTGTTTGTATTGATAGTTAAAAAACGAACTCAAGTTCAAATAAACTCAACACTGTGGTTCATTCATATTATCTTCATTATTTTAGCTAGAATGTAAATAAACAAGTTTATTTTTTAAATTTTTTTACAATAAGGAATGAACTGAACCCATAGAAACTTAAGTATAATAAAGACCTGTGTAATGGTTCATGTTAAAGGAAACTGCTGTATATAGAAACCTTTTGTAATTAACAAATTAATTATTATTGTAAAACAAATTGTTACGATAGGGTAAAGAACTAACGCTAGGCGATAGTAACTAATTTAATTTTGAAAAGAAAGAATTACGGCAGAAACCTAATTATATTAAAAAAAGAATTGTTGCCTATAGTCCAGGTTGCAACGGTAGTTTCCGGGTTGCAGCGGTAGCTAGCAACCTAGTAAGAGACGATCACGTCCTATGTTAAGAAATATAAAAACCCATAGTTCCTAACAGAGGAGTCAGATCAAAACAAAAAGTACACCATTAGAACCCCCTTGTCCGAAACCTCTATATAGGAAACTTACCGCTCTTTGGCTTGAATAACAAAGAAAATATATTGGCTTGAAAATCAAGCAAATTGACTTTTACCACGTTATTCTCCACAAACGGGATATTTTTTTCTCTTTTCTTTCTTTTCCAGAGATAGCTTGGCACTGGAACATCGTAGAGGGTTGTTCAATAGCTCATTTTAAAGGAAATTAATTGGGTTAAAAACCTTTTGTAACTAAAATAAATTATTTCTAAAAGAGAATAAATTTTTCCAACAAAAACTGCATTTTCGATGTCTTTTCACACTGCAAGATTTCAAACATTATACCAGCGGTAAGATTTGAACCCACGCCTCCGAAGAGACTGGTGGCTAACACCAGTGTCTTGGACCACTCGGCCAGGCTGCCTCTCATAAATAATATATATGTGAATCTGGGTTGCAGCAGTAGCTAGCAACCTAGTAAGAGACGATCAGTCCAATGCTAAGAAATATAACAAAACTCCTAAGAATAGAGTCAGATCAAAACAAAAGTACATCATTAGAATTACCTTGTCTGAAACCCTACTAGATAAATAATGAATGTCGTCATAGTTTTATATTAGAGCTATGACGTGAATAGAAAAACACGAAATTATATTGTTGTTTCTGAAGACGTCATGAAATAATATCATTGTCCGGGTTGCAGCGGTAGCTAGCAACTTAGTAAGAGACGATCACGTCCAATGTTAAGAAATATAAAAACCCATAGTTCCTAACAGAGGAGTCAGATCAAATTAAAAAGTACACCATTAGAACCGCCTTGTCTGAAACCCCTGTATAAGAAACTTTCTGTCCCTTGGCTTGAACAGCAAGGGAAATATATTGGCATGAAAATCAAGAAAATTGACTTTAACCACGTTATTCTCCCCAAACGGGATATTTTTTTCTGTTTTCTTTTTTCTTTTTCTTTTCCACAGATAGCTTGGCACTGGAACATCGTAGAGGGTTGTTCAATAGCTCATTTGAAAGGAAATTAATTGGGTTAAAAACCTTTTGTAACTAAAATAAATTATTTCTAAAAGAGAATAAATTTTTCCACCAAAAACTGCATTTTTGATGTCTTTTCACACTGCAGTCTTTCAAACATAATCGTATACCAGCGGTAAGATTTGAACCCACTCCTCCGAAGAGACTGGTGGCTAACACCAGTGTCTTGGACCACTCGGCCAGGCTGCCTCTCATAAATAAATATATATGTGAATTTGGGTTGCATTATAATAAAGAACGACCTCTTGCCTATACTAAATTTTATACGCCACTTAATTATAGTAAAGGTTAGTAATTCAACAGATAGCATGGCACTGGAACATCGTAGAGAGTTGTTCAACGGCTCATTTTAAAAAAAATTAATGGGGTTAAAAACCTTTTAGTAATTAAAACTAATTATTTTTATTACATTAAGGAATTTTAATTATGTTCCTTAAGAAATCATCATAAGTAATTTACATTAAAAGACGATAACTGAAATAACAAACCATTCCATACATTGGACTTAGTTATTAGCTACGTGATTGTTTGAGTTTCGTCTCTTACTAATAAAGAAGAAAAAGCCGTAGGCTTTTTCCTGTTTGTATTTATAGTTAAAAAACGAACTCAGGTCCAAAGAAACTGAACCCTGTGGTTCATTCATATTATCTTCATTATTTTAGCTAGAATGTAAATAAACAAGTTTCTTTTTTAAATTTTAAACTGAAAAGATAGTGCTTTTAATTCAACATATTAAAAGTTATCCCCGACGGGGAATCGAATTACAGTAAAGAACGATCTCTCTCCCATAGTAACTGATATGTTACATTAAAAGACGATCATTGGAATAAAAATTTATTGCATGTATTGGACTTAGTTATACATTAAAAGACGATCATTAGAATAATAATCTGGGTTGCAGCGGTAGCTAGCAACCTAGTAAAAGACGATCACGTCTAATGTTAATATAAATGGGAATTTTGTAATTATCATCGGTAACAGTTTTATAGATAGCTGAATTACAAACTAAAAGGAATTGACCCCGGGTGGGCTTGAATAACCAACCTTTCGGCCAATATCCGATACAACTAGCCTGTTGCGCCACGGCGTCATTTATTAGAGATATAAAATTAACAATATGATGTGTTCAAATAGAATATAAAAGAGGGATAAAACCAAAACTAAAATGACCAAGGAAAATAAACATAATACTTTGCTTTGTGTACATTAAAAGACGATCATTAGAAGAACAAACCATTGCATACATTGGAGTTAGTTAGCTTTTTCCGGGTTGCAGTGGTAGCTAGCAACCTAGTAAGAGACGATGACGTCCAATGTTAAGAAATACAACCCCCTGTTTCACCGACATATGGTGGCAAGAATGAAAATTTAAATACCTATCATTGTGCGTTGGTTTTCTGTAAATCGATAAAAGTAAATGGAGATCCCTTTTAATTAATAAAATATCCAGAAAAGGTAATTTATTATTATCCTCAAACTCAACTGTAAATTGAATATTATTATCAAAACTATTTAAATACTTACAAAATAGGTCTAAGGAGTCCAATCCATGTTTCCAAACGCACACCACATCATCCATGAACCTACCCCTGAAGCAAGGAGAGATTCTAAAACTGTGTAGTGGAGGTTTCAATGGCATCTATGAAAAGATTTGCCAATAAAGGAGATTCACAGTCTTTAGCTATTGGGGTTTCTCAGTCTTTAGATTTAGATGTATCAAAAAGTTTCATTTCATTACCATATGTACCTGGTTTGGGTGAGAAACTTTCACGGGTTTTACGTAATTTTGTTATTTATACATGTTTCCAACCGTTGAGGCCAATGGGTAGTTTCTTTAGTTCTGGTAAGGATTTAACCCGGGGAAATTTAGTAAGTGGGGTATATAAAATTCCGTGTTCTTGTGGGAAGTTCTATATTGGTAGGACTCACCAACAATTTGTTGAAAGGTTTATTGAACTCCGTCTTTCATATAAGGGGAATTAGGACAGGTAATGTTCATAACCAATTTTTCGATTCTTGTCCTCCTTCTAAATACATGCATGATTTTTCTGTTGATAACGTTCATCTTTTCTTAAGACAAGTATGACAAGTCTTTTCTTAAGACAAGTACCAGGAACCTGACAAAAAATAAAACTAATTTATAAATTTTAATGTATTTTTCTAGTTTGAACTAAAAGATTAAAATTATAGCTCAGATATCAGAAACATTTTTGCAGTTTACATAATAACTTTAGCGATTCTGAACTGAAAACTAAAATAAATAAAAAAATTTAATGTTTTTGTATGAAAACTTTATGTAACCCGGATTAAAAAATTATTATCATATTATATTAATATATTAATTATATCATATAGAAATATTTTTGCAGTTTACATAATAACTTTAGCGATTCTGAACTGAAAACTAAAATAAATAAAAAAATTTAATGTTTTTGTATGAAAATATACTTTCAATCCCGCGTCGGGTAGTTAGAACCTAACCAAAAATAAAACTAGTTTTAAAATTTTAAGTTGTTTCTCTAGTTTGAACTGAAAGATTTAAATTATTTCTCGGATACCATAAATATTTTTGCAGTTTACATAATAACTTTAGTGACCCTGAATTGAGAACAAAAGTAAAATAAAAATTTCTTGTCGAATTTTAAAAGTGTATAAATATTGGCATTCACCTATTACGTCAAATAAGTTTATAACTCACTTAGAAGGCATCTTATTGCTATTTGATCTATCTTCTAAATACTACTTTTATTTATAATAAAAGTTGACGTCATAACTTTTGTATTATGACGTCAGAATTATAACCATTTTTATTCTAGCTGTGCTTTAAACAGTTCTTTTAGCTCTACTAAATATTTGGCAAAAAATACTCTGTGTTGTAGAACAAGCTATCCTGAAAAGCACAAGACAATTATTGCAAAATGCTCTGAAACTAGATGTGACAAGGAAATTATGATTGCTGAACTCGCCATAACAATCTGAGTAAACATTTAAAAAAAAAATGGGCAGAAGGTTACTTGGCAATGTCATCCTGATATCTGCAAGCTCTATCCGACGGAAATTGAATTATTATGATAAAGATTGAACTCTTTCTTTTACTATATTAAAGAAAGAACTGTAGCCAATAGTAATTGAAGTATTTAAATAAATTACTATCTTTATTAGCGAGCAATGATTATTAAACTTTTTATGGTATGGCGTAATGTTTGATCCAGGTGGCAATCCCCCTCTATAAGTAACTAACTATCTATATAAAAGAACAAACATTAGCCAATAGTAATTAAAGAATTTAAATTAATAATTACATATATGATGAAACAATTTTACTGAAATTTTACTTCCCTTGTTACAGGCCTAAGAAAGTTACAAAAGTTACAAGCCTGAGAAAAATTTGCCTAATTTTCGAAAAAAGGGAAAAAAACCTAAAATCACAGAATCTTAATGAGCATCACACAATAAGATTCAGCGAATCAGAGAACCCTAGTGCAGAGGTTCTAAGCCCCTATCTGCAAAAATGTGGAACTGTGCGCTTTTGCTAGAAGAAAGATCACGGATGCGTGTTTATTTGTTGGCCTTCTTTTCCAGGGGTGATCGAATCGACCCAGAGGTCTTGGAATTTTGTGAGAGGGCTCATTTGAACACATATTAAAAGTTCAAGTGTCATTTTTAATCAAAAGAAAAAAAAAATAGAAAAAGAATCACTTTTTACAAAAAAATTGCATTTTAGTTGTCTTTTCATATTTTCAAAGATATTTGATTTTTCAAGCAATCATAGCCAAAAAAATTAAAGATATTAGCATACATTTTTACAAGGGATTACAACAATTCAAAAACCTTAGAAAAGAAAACAAATAGTTTGAAGCTTAGTAGAAATTGTTGTTAAAAATCGGACTTGCGGTAATAATCAAATATTTTTGAATATCCTCGGTATGAAAAGACATTAAATTGCGTAAAGACAAAAAACTGGTAATAGCAAAAAATTTTTATATATTTTAACAAGAAATTACAAAATTTTTTAAAGTGAGCCGGGTCGCCTCTTACTTATAGTTACCACGAACTGTTTGATTGAAAATTTTCGTTTTTTCGGCCTTCCTACTGACATTATATAACTGGCTGTGTTCAAACCTGTAAGTTTAATCACGCAGCGAGTGGATTTTACGTAACAAAAAAAAATTTAATTTTTGATCATTTTTCGAGTTTAAGTTAAAATATTAAAATTATTGCTCAGGAACCGTAAATATTTTTGCAATTTACATAATAACTTAAGCGATTCTGAACTGAACTTAAAAAGTTTTCCAACTTTTTCTTATGTCTAAAAAATATATTGCTTATACTTTATAAGAAAAGAAATACAGTAATTTCTACTAAAAGAAAACGATTAAAGAAAAAAAAAGATTTCCACTAAGCTTCAAACTATTTGTTTTGTTTTTTAAGGTTTTTGAATTGTTGTAATCCCTCGTCAAAATATATGTTAATATTTTTGCAATTACCAATTTTTGTTCTTTGAGCCATTTAAACACATGAAAACCTTCAGTTTTCCACATGTGTGACAAGTCTCATGACGTCATTACAATGTTTCTTACTTGACATCATTTGCAGAAACAAAAATTAAGACTCTTAACGAATTTTTTCAGACCTCTAATCTATCTAGATCGTTTATATTTCTACTAAGCTTCAAAATTTTGGTTTTCTGTTTTAGAATTTTTGAATTGTTGTAGCAATATATATAATACTGTAGCAAAATTATTAACAATCATCTTGCATAGGAAGATCAAAATAATATTTTCAACATTATACATAAAGGATTGATATAGTTCATCATAAATGGTTTAAGTTGAAGATTTATAATAGAAGATTTGTTTAGACTTTAGCCTAATAATGCTCAATGTACCTATTTGGGAACATCTCATTTGGATTTTTTAGCCACAAGGTAGAAGCTTGGGCATATTTTAAGCTTTTAAGATTTTCCAATTGACCCGATTTAAGATACCTATTGACCCGACTCAATAGTAACGGAAACTCTAAAAAAAAAATATTGATACCAATAGATACGTCAAAAATATTGGATTGTGAAAATTGCCTACTGCTAGAATTGAATCTGCGACCTTTGGGTCTAATTGTTTCTCTTCTCCCTGTTTCCTTGTCAACAATAGCAATAAGAGCTTTCACCTAAAGAGCTTTCTCTTCAACTGCGTGAATATAGCAGACAAAAGAAAAATCAACGTTAATAATATTCTTAAGTTCTTGCATCTCAACCCGGGCTTCAAAAATTCGGCCAGTTGTACAAGATTTTGATGGGTCACAGAGGACAAAACCCGGTGATATATCTTCTTTTTCAACGCCTTTCCGCTTAATTCATATGTTTTCTTGCCACATGGTAGAAGCTTGGGCAAGTTTTAAGCTTTTAAGATTTTCCCATTGACCCGATTTAAGATACCTATTGAACCGGCTCAATAGTAACGGAAACTTAAAAAAAATATTGATACCAATAGATACGTCAAAAGAATTGGATTTTAAAAATTGCCTTCGGCTGGAATTGAACCTCCGACCTTCGAAGCATAATTCCAACAAGCTATCTGCTGCACCAAGCCGTATTCGGAGACACTAATGTATAAAAGGGTTATCTCTTGAGGTTCTCTTACTATTCCAAAGAAGAAAAAAGCTGTAAGCTTCTTTTATTCGAATGATGAAGCTTAATTTTAAAAAGAAAAAGTATGAGTGAAGTCATTTTTATATACATCAGCATTACAATGCCGTCGTTACACTTGTCACACTTAATTGGAAAAATTTAAAATTTTCTTACATGGAAATACATGAAATAGCAAGTGTAAAATTTTCCTTTAAAATTACAACTTGATAAAAATCTTCTATTCAATGATTCTCAATGGGCTGCAAAACCTCTTCATAACTAATTTATCTGCTATGGGTTGCTTCCTGGTAGTAGAATAAAGGCATGAATATATAGATAGTCAGTGGTAATAGGCTTGAGATTGTCTGCAGAGTTTTGACTCTTGTCGATAGAAGAGCATCACTAAGTGCTGAAAACCAGGTTGTGACAAAGATGGGCCCAGGCTTGCACGAAACTTCCATTCAACTGGAGGTCCCAGGGACATCTTGCTGTCTGGTTCTAAGCAAGCTTAAGCGGTCCCGTGTGTACCTAAGAAGATGTTTTGGTCCACGTTCCTTATTATAATAAAGAACGAATATTTTACCAATTATCTACTAATAACCATATATGACGTAATAAGTGACATGACGTAATATCTAAAACCTATTGTGTACTAATAACCATATATGATATAATGAGCGACGTGACGTAAAAATTGAAAAAATTAATTTTTATTTTATTTTCGTTTTTAGTTCAGAATCGCTAAAGTTATAAACTACAAAAATATTTATGGTGTCTGAACAATAGTTTTAATCTTTTAATTTAGACTAGAAAAATACCTGAAAATTTAAAAATTAGTTTAATTTTTTGTTAGGTTTTACATTTCAGACCGGTATAGTCCAGTTTTAAATTAATTGCATTAAAAGACGATCACTGAAATAAAACCATTGCATACATTGGGCTTAGTTAGCTACTTAATTTTTTTTTAGGTTCGTTCAAAGAAATTAGCCACTTGATTGTTCGAGGTTCGGCTCTTACTATTTCAAAGAAGAAAAAGCCGTAGGCTTTTTCCTGTTTGTAATCATATGTCCTTAAAAGTATACGGGTTTCAGCGGTAACTAGCAAATCTAATAAGAGACGATCACGTCCAATGTTAAGAAATATAAAAATCCATAAATTCTAAGAAAATTTACAATGACGAACGAACTGTAACCCATAGTAACTGAAGTATTAAATCAAACAGTTCATGGTCATAATAAAGACCTGAGTAATGACTTATTTTAAAGGAAACTGCTGTATATAGAAACCTTTTGTAATTAACAAAAATAATTTTTAAAATAAAATAAATTGCTACGATATGATCTGGGTTGCAGCGGTAGCTACCAACCTAGTGAAAAGACAATCACGTCCAATGTTAAGAAATATAAAAACCCATAGCTCCTAAAAAAGGAGTCAGATCAAAATCCGGGTTGCAGCGGTAGCCAGCAACCTAGTAAGAGACAATCACGTCCAATGTTAAGAAATATAAAAACCAATAACTCCTAAAACAGGAGACAGATCAAAACAAAAAGTACACCATAAGAACCACCTTGTCCGAAACCCTCGTATAGGAAACTTTCTGTCCCTCTGCTTGAACAGCAAAGGAAATACATTGGCTTGAAAATCAAGAAATCCAGGTTGCAGTGGTGAGTGGCAGTTGTGGTAGCTACTGCAACATTCTGCCTAAACGGCATATTTTTTTTAATTTTTCTTTTTTTCTTTTTTCTGTTTTTCTTTTCCATAGATAGCTTGGCACTGGAACATCATAGAGAGTTGTTCAATGACTCATTTTAAAGGAAATTTATTGGGTTTAAAATCTTTTGTAACTAAAATAAATTATTTTTAAGAGAGTATAATAAAGAACGACCTTTTGCCAATACTAAATTTTATACGCCACTTATTATAGTATAGGTTTGTAATTCCACAGATAGATTGGCACTGGAACATCGTAGAGAGTTGTTTAATCCGGGTTGCAGCGGTAGCTAGCAACCTAGTAAGAGACGATCAGGTCCAATGTTGAGAAATATAAAAACCCATAGTTCCTAAAAAAGGAGCCAGATCAAAACAAAAAGTACAACATTAGAACCGCCTTGTCAGAAACCCCTGTAAAGGATACTTTCTGTCCCTTGGCTTGAACAGCAAGGGAAATATATTGGCTTGAAAATCAAGAAAAGTGGCAGCTATTACAATATTCTGCCTAAACGGGATATTTTTTTCTTTTTTTCTCTTTTCTTTTTTTCCAGAGATAGCTTGGTACTGGAACATCGTAGAGAGTTGTTCAATAGCTCATTTTAAAGGAAATTAATTGGGTTAAAAACCTTTTGTAACTAAAATAAATTATTTCTAAAAGAGACTAAATTTTTCCACCAAAAACTGCATTTTCGATGTCTTTTCACACTACAGTCTTTCAAACATAATCGTATACCAGCGGTAAGATTTGAACCCACGCCTCCGAAGAGACTGGTGGCTAACACCAGTACCTTGGACCACTCGGCCAGGCTGCCTCTTATAATTTGGGTTGCAGCAGTAGCTAGCAACCTAGCAAGAGACGATCAGTCCCATGCTAAGAAATATAAAAACCCAAAACTCCTAAAAATAGAGTCAGATCAAAACAAAAGTACATCATTAGAACTACCTTGTCTGAAACCCTACTAGATAAATAATGAATGTCATCATAGTTTTTTATATTAGAGCTATGACGTGAATAGAAAAACACGAAAATATATTGTTGTTTCTGAAGACGTCATGAAATAATATCATTGCGCCATGACGTCAATTAAATCATTACGCCGTGACGTCGTAATTACTACTTAAGAACGACAAAGATGTAAATGTTCTCATTCTTGATTAGATAATGGTTAGATTGAACCATTGAACCAGATTGAAATACGCAAGTTGAAAAAACAGTACGACACAAACAACAGAGATAGTATCTTGAAAAGAAAAAAGCAAAGGTATTCAACCGACCAGTTATAATAAAGAACGACTTCTTGCCTATACTAAAGTTTATACGCCACTTAATTATAGTATAGGTTAGTAATTTAACAGATAGCTTGGTTGTAATAAAGAACGAATATTTTACCGATTATCTACTAATAACCATATATGACGTAATAAGTGACATGACGTAATATCTAAAACCTATTGTGTACTAATAACCATATATGACTTACTGAGCGACGTGACGTAAAAATTGAAAAAATTAATTTTTATTTTATTTTCGTTTTTAGTTCAGAATCGCTAAAGTTATAAACTGCAAAAATATTTATGGTTACAGTAAAGAACGATCTCACGATCTCTCTCCCATAGTAACTGATGTATGGTGGTTCCAGGGGTAGCTGCAAGCTATCCAGATATCAGCGGTATCCGGGTTGCATTAGAATAAAGAATGAACTCTTGCCTATACTAGATTAGATACTCAACTTAATTATAGTTAATTTTTTTACGTTAAGGAACAAACTGTGGCCCATAGTAACAAAAGTAATAAAATTACATTTAAACACAATCATGGGAATAACAAATCCAGGTTGCAGCGGTATCCGGGTTGCAGCGGTAGCTAGCAAGGCAGTAACGACCTGGCTACAAACTATAATTATGACATCATTGATCAATCTTTAACATGAAATGTTCTTTACTGTGAAAACCTGAGAAAGGCAGTAACAGGTCTGTGATGCCCTTAGATGTCCTGGGCCGCACGCGCGTTATAATAAAAAACGACCTCTTGCCTAGACTAAATTTTATACGCCACTTAATTATAGTATTATTTATAATAAAGAATGAACTCTTAACTATACTAATCCGGGTTGCAGCGGTAGCTAGCAATCCGGGTTGCAGCGGTAGCTAGCAACCTAGTAAGAGACGATCACGTCCAATGTTAAGAAATATAAAACCCCCTAACTCTTAAAAAAAGAGTCAGACCAAAACAAAAATTACACCATTAGAACCGCCTTGTCCAAAACGCCTATAAATCCGGGTTGCAGCGGTAGCTAGCAACCTAGTAAGAGACGATCACGTCCAATGTTAAGAAATATAAAAACCCATAGTTCCTAACAAAGGAGTCAGATCAAAACAAAAAGTACACCATTAGAACCGCCTTGTCCGAAACCCCTGTATAGGAAACTTTCTGTCCCTTGGCTTGAACAGCAAGGGAAATATATTGGCTTGAAAATCAAGAAAATTGACTTTAACCACGTTATTCTCCACAAACGGGATATTTTTTTCTTTTTTTTGTATCCAGAGATAGCTTGGCACTGGAACATCGTAGAGGGTTGTTCAATAGCTCATTTTAAAGGAAATTAATTAGGTTAAAAATCTATAGTAACTAAAATAAATTTTTTCTAAAAGAGAATAAATTTTTACACCAAAAACTGCATTTTTGATGTCTTTTCACACTGCAGTCTTTCAAACATAATCGTATACCAGCGGTAAGATTTGAACCCACGCCTCCGAAGAAACTGGTGGCTAACACCATTGCCTTGGACCACTCGGACAGGCTGCCTCTCATAAATAAATATATATGTGAATATGGGTTGCAGCAGTAGCTAGCAACCTAGTAAGAGACGATCAGTCCAAGGCTAAGAAATATAAAAACCCAAAACTCCTAAAAATAGAGTCAGATCAAAACAAAAGTACATCATTAGAATTACCTTGTCTGAAACCCTACTAGATAAATAATGAATGTCATCATACTTTTATATTAGAGCTATGACGTGAATAGAAAAACACGAAATTATATTGTTGTTTCTGAAGACGTCAAGATATAATACCATTGCGCCATGACATCATGAAATAAAATCATTACGCCGTGATGTCATAATTAGTATATAAGAAAAGTCAAAACTGTAAATTCTCTCATTCTGGATTAGATAATGGTTAGATCAAAGCAAGCTATACGCCAGTTGAAAAAATAGTACCACACAAACAAAAGAGATAGTAACTTGAAAAGAAAAAAGCAAAGGTATTCAACCGACTAGGCGTATCGAGAAGTAATAATTGAAAGAGCAAAACGAAGGTATTCAACCGACCAGGCGTATAGAGAAGTAATAATTGAGAGAGCAAAACAAAACAGCAAGATGTGTTATCACATGGATGTAGTTTATAGACATGCAAAATTGAGACAGCCAATCCGGGTTGAAGCGGTAGCTAGCAACCTAGTAAGAGACGATCACGTCCAATGTTAAGAAATATAAAAACCCATAGTTCCTAACAAAGGAGTCAGATCAAAACAAAAAGTACACCTTTAGAACCGCCTTGTCCGAAACCCCTGTATAGGAAACTTTCTGTCCCTGGGCTTGAACAGCAAGGGAAATATATTGGCTTGAAAATCAAGAAAATTGACTTTAACCACGTTATTCTCCCCAAACGGGATATTTTTTTCTCTTTTCTCTTTTCTTTTGTATCCAGAGATAGCTTGGCACTGGAACATCGTAGAGGGTTGTTCAATAGCTCATTTTAAAGGAAATTAATTGGGTTAAAAATCTTTTGTAACTAAAATAAATTATTTCTAATATAGAATAAATTTTTCCACCAAAAACTGCATTTTTGATGTCTTTTCACACTGCAGTCTTTCAAACATAATCGTATACCAGCGGTAAGATTTGAACCCACGCCTCCGAAGAGACTGGTGGCTAAAACCATTGCCTTGGACCACTCGGCCAGGCTGCCTCTCATAAATAACTATATATGTGAATTTGGGTTGCAGCAGTAGCTAGCAATCTAGTAAGAGACGATCAGTCCAATGATAAGAAATATAACAAAACTCCTAAAAATAGAGTCAAATCAAAACAAAAGTACATCATTAGAATTACCTTGTCTGAAACCCTACTAGATAAATAATGAATATCGTCATAGTTTTATATTAGAGCTATGACGTGAATAGAAAAACACGAAATTATATTGTTGCTTCTGAAGACGTCATGAAATAAAATCATTGCGCTATGACGTCATCATGAAATAAAATCATTACGCCGTGACGTCATAATTAATATATAAGAAGCGTCAGAACTGTAAATGTTCTCATTCATAATTACATAATGGTTTCAATCAAGCAAGCTGCACGCAAGTTAAAAAAACAGTACTACACAAACAACAGAGATAGTATCTTGAAAAGAGAAAAGCAAAGGTATTCAACCGACCAGGCGTATCGAGAAGTAAAAATTGAGCAGGCTAGACAAAAGATCAAGGAGTGTTATCACAATGATAAAGATTACAGAGAAGCAAGAATTGAGCAGGCTAGACAAAAGAGCAAGGAACGGTATGATAATGATGAAGATTACCGAAACAAACATAAGAAAAAAGTTGCTACCAGAATAATGGGTAGATACTGGGGTGACAAAAGCTTTAATGAAAAAATTAAATTCTCTGAGAGGTTGTACCGAAGAACGCATAAGGACAAAGGGAAAAATTAAATTCAGAAATACAAGAAGATGGCAAAAATGCAGGCTGATGTACGTAAATTGAAAAACATTTTACGCATGTTTAACCAGGATCACGAAAAGTATTCAAAATTACAGATTAAAATTCTCTTTGAAAGAGCGGATGCTGTTGAAAAGTCGGCTAGAAATGCTTTGGCAAAGCTTCATAGTAATACCCAAAAGAAATGTTGTCAGTTTAATGAAAAGCTTCCAAGGTATGGACTGGCAACTGCGGAACAGTTTATAGATGCAATGGAAAATATTAGACAACAGTGAATATACAGAGGCGTACTTCTTAGAAAATTCGTATATTAATTTTGAAAGGAGCAATTGCAGTTTATTTAGCAGTAATAAAAATATATATACAAGCATACCTATCAACAGAGAAGGAAAAGCAATGTTTTTCAATTATGGCGAAAACGAGCCTGTTAGGGTTATTAGTATATGTATTTGTAAGACTAATGATTTAGAACAAATTCCTGGAACACCGACTCAAGAAAAAAGTATTTCTAACTGTGTTTTAAACAGTTCTGTTAGTTCTACTGAAGATTTGGCAAAAAATTCTCTGTGTAGTAGAACAAACTGTCCTGAAAAGTACGAGACAACTATTGAAAAATGCTCTGAATCTAGATCTGACAAGGAAATTATGATGGCTGAAGTCACCTATAACAATCTGAGTAAACATTCGAAACCAAAAATTGGGCAGCAGGTTACTTGGCAATGTCACCCTGATATCTGCAAGCTCTATCCGACGGATATTGAATTATGTCAAATTCTTTTTGATATCCTTGAAAATAATATAGCATTGAAATATTCAACTGACAAAGTGGTTAATTTCTACCTTGGCGGCTTGGATTATTGTGAAATCAATTACAGGGACACAATAAAGCATGGGCATTCGTTATACTGTAGCCCAAATGAGGGATGTCAGAGCTATTTGCGTTCTCTAAGGGCACTAGCTCCACATTTTCCTGTCTTGAACTGTTTCATTAATAGCGTATATAAGGCAGTATCAAAATGTAAGTTTATACAACATATTAATCTACTAAAAGTCGAGGGCTCGTACAAGGAACTAAGTCATTATATAGAAGAAGTGTCAAGTAGACTCTGTCGTAATAATAGTCAAGACTTCATCTACGGTGATAGCAATATTAGAGTTTCTGTGGATGAAAATACAATAATAAAATTATTTGGTGAGAGCCTTGATAAGGTAGCTAACATCAGGGATGTCTACCCCACAATGCATTGTGACAGTTGCGAGCAGATAAAGACAAAATACCAATTGAAGAGTCTAAGATCCCTTTCAAATAAGAAAGGTTTTGATGTAATGATGGCCACGATTTTAGAACACCTACAACAAGACATACCCAAAGATGACAGGGAACAGCTAATTCATTGTACAGGTTGGAAAGAGGATGTCATAGATTCATTCTCTGTCTGTGATTACTGTGCTGGGAAAATGTTGAAAAATCAGGAGAATGTCCGATCAGTATTAAATAACCTTCATATAGACTGTACACCGGAATGTATAAAGTGTTTAAATAATTTTGAAATGGCTATGATTTGATTTGTAATGCCTTGTCTTACGGTCGTCAGATTATGGCAGGTAACCGCATTGAAGAGACCTAGAACAGAACTTGTTGACGCTCTTAAGGGGAGAATAGTATATCTACCTGTTGATGTGCGAGTAAATGCAGATATTCAGCCTGAAAAACTTCTTAACATTGATAGTTTTGTAGTCATTGTCAATGGTCAGCCTACTTACAACAAGAATGTTTGGACTGCACTAATAGATCTGAGAAAAGTCCATGAAGCACTGTTGTGGTTAAGAGAGAACAACCGTCTCTATAAAACAATACGTGCATACACCCTAGAAGATTTAAATAAAATACTTGAAGCACGTCTTGCTGAAAAAGCGGTTGGTGTTGATAATTTACCTGAAATACCAGAAGCTGCAATCCTTCAGAAACTGACAGAAAGTGAAAAATCTACATTGGTTGAACATTTTTCTGTCCAGCCTCTCAGTTCAGCGGTTCCAAAAGACTTCATTGAAGATTTTAAGCAGATGAAAGATCTTGGTACTGACCAATTTCAAATCAAGAAACTAAAAGGTGAGAGCGAAGACTTATTTCAGGAAGAACTTGATCTAAAAGTGTTTCCAAATCTTTTCCCGAAAGGCAAATATGGCTTGCGTGACAAGGCAAGACCATTTCGGATTAGGAATGCAGAATATTTTAAATCAAGGCTTCTTAGCAGACATACTAAGTTTCGTCTTGACAAACAGTTTCTTTTCCACCGCTTCCAATTGCAAGAATTCTCTTACATGTGTAATAGCGTCGGTCATATGTTGCGGACTGTGAAACCAAATCAAAATGCTCGTCAACTTATAGACAGGCTTCATTCCCGTGATGGAGATATGGAAGCGACTTTGTTTTCCGTTCAATCAAAAATCAGAGGATCTCAGCAGTATTTTCAATCTCTTTCCTATAAAGTAAAGTCAATGATTGAGCAATTGGGTCCACCTACTTTGTTTTTGACAGTTTCATGTGCTGAGTGGTACTCTCCTGAATTTATTGACTATTTACGGACTGTCCATAAGAACTTACCTGGTGTGGCAAAAATGACCCCAGCAGAGTTGACGTGTCTAGATCCAATTACAGTTTCCATGCACTTTGACAAAAATATAATAAAGAACAACCTCTTGCCTATACTTTTTTTATACGTCACTTAATTATTGTAATTCAACAGATAGCATGGCACTGGAACATCGTAGGTATAATAAAGAACGAACTCTTGCCCTTAGTTATCTATATCTTGTCAAATTAGCTAATTAATTTCACCTGATTTTGTTTTAAAAATAATTCCCACACCTGGATTTGAACCCAAGCTAATTGGTTGAAAGCCAACTATCCTAAGCCACTAGACCATATGAGATACGTGTAGAAAGCTAATTAATTGTTTTATGATTATAGTAAAGAACGACCTCTAACCCATGTTAATTGATCCGGGTTGCTGTTACATTAAAGGACGATCATTGAAATAACAAACCATTGCATACATTGGACTTATCCGGGTTGCAGCGGTAGCTAGCAACCTAGTAAGAGACGATCACGTCCAATGTTTAGAAATATAAAAACCCATAGTTCCTAACAAAGGAGTCAGATCAAAACAAAAAGTACACCATTAGAACCGCCTTGTCCGAAACCCCTGTATAGGAAACTGTCTGTCCCTTGGCTTGAACAGCAAGGGAAATATATTGGCTTGAAAATCAAGAAAATTGACTTTAACCACGTTATTCTCCCCAAACGGGATATTTTTTTCTCTTTTCTTTTCTTTTTGTATCCAGAGATAGCTTGGCACTGGAACATCGTAGAGGGTTGTTCAATAGCTCATTTTAAAGGAAATTAATTGGGTTAAAAATCTATAGTAACTAAAATAAATTATTTCTAAAAGAGAAGAAATTTTTTCACCAAAAACTGTATTTTTGATGCAGTGACGTCATAATTACTATATAAGAAACGTCAAAACTGTAAATGGTCTCATTCATGAATACATAATGGTTAGATCAAAGCAAGCTACACGCAAGTTAAAAAATCAGTACTAAAAAATCAAGAAAAGTGGCAGCTACTACAACATTCTGCCTAAACGGGATATTTTTTTCTCTTTTCTTAGTCTCTTACTATTTCAAAGAAGAAAAAGCCGTAGGCTTTTTTTCTGTTTGTAATCAATTAGAAAGAGTTCTACCTTTAATTACAGTAAAGAACGATCTCTCGCCCATCGCAGGGTTGCAGCGGTATTACAATAAAGAACGACACTTAGCCCATGTTAACTGAAACATAAATAGGGATTATGCAATTTCCATCAGTATCATGGCTGCAGAGGTGTCCGAAACCAAGTAAAGAACAAACCATTATAGTAAAGAACATTTCAGGTTAAAGATTAATGATTGATGCCATAATCATAGTTTGTAGCCAGGTCGTCTCTTACTATTCCAAAGAAGAAAAAGCCGTAGGCTATTTCCTGTTTGTAATCATATAGTAAAGAATGATCCGGGTTGCACCGGTAGCTAGCAACCTAGTTAGAGACGATCACGTCCAATGTTAAGAAATTTAAAAACCCATAGTTCCTAAAAAAAAGGAGTCAGATCATTACAATAAAGAACGAAATCCAATTACATTTTGCAATCATGAAATATAAAATATAGTAATATAAAATATTACTAAATAACCATATATGACGTAATGAGCGACGTGACGTAAACATTGAAAAAATCGATTTTTATTTTATTTTCGTTTTCAGTTCAGAATCGCTAAAGTTACAAACTGCGAAAATATTTATGGTATCTGAGCAATAGATTTAATCTTTTAATTTAGACCAGTATAATAAAGAACGACCTCTTGCCTATGCTAAATTTTATAGGCCACTTAACAATAGTATAAGTTAGTAAAGGAGTGATATAGTTCATTATGGTAATGAACGAATTCTAGGCCATACTAACTAATTTAATTTTGAAAAGAAGAAATTTACATAAGGACCGATATAGTTCATCATAAATTGTATTTTTTAATTAGGTTTTTTATATAATCCAGTTTGCAGCGGTAGCTAGTAACCTAGTAAGAGACGATTACATCTAATGTTAAGAATCCGGGTTGCAGCGGTAGCTAGCAACCTAGTAAGAGACGATCACGTCCAATGTTAAGAAATATAAAAACCCATAGTTCCTAACAAAGGAGTCAGATCAAAACAAAAAGTACACCATTAGAACCGCCTTGTCTGAAACCCCTGTATAGGAAACTTTCTGTCCCTTGGCTTGAACAGCAAGGGAAATATATTGGCTTGAAAATCAAGAAAATTGACTTTAACCACGTTATTCTCCCCAAACGGGATATTTTTTCTTTTTTTTTTTCTTTTCCACAGATAGCTTGGCACTGGAACATCGTAGAGGGTTGTTCAATAGCTCATTTTAAAGGAAATTAATTGGGTTAAAAATCTAAAGTAACTAAAATAAATTATTTCTAAAAGAGAATAAATTTTTCCACCAAAAACTGCATTTTTGATGTCTTTTCACACTGCAGTCTTTCAAACATAATCGTATACCAGTTATTATAATAAAGATCGAATCCGGGTTGCAGCGGTAGCTAGCAACCTAGTAAGAGACGATCACCTCCAATGTCAAGAAATATAAAACCCCCCAACTCCTAAAAAAAGAGTCAGATCAAAACAAAAAGTACACCATTAGAACCGCCTTGTCCGAATCCTCTATAAAGGAAACTTACCTCCCTTTGGCTTGAATAACAAAGAAAATATATTGGCTTGAAAATCAAGAAAATTGACTTTTACCACGTTATTCTCCACAAACGGGATATTTTTTTCTTTCCGCTTTTTCTTTCTGCTCAGCTAGCTGGGCACTGGAAAATCATAGAGAGCTGTATAATAGCTCATTTTAAAGGAAATTGCAACATCTAGTCACTTTTGTATTTAAAAATAAAATACTTTTTAAAGTAGAATCAATTTTGTCAAAAAAATTGCATTTTTGATGTATTTTCATACTGCAGTCTTTTCAAAGATATTTGAATTTTGAAGCAATAAAACAGTCCATGTAATGAACTCTATAGTAATAATAGCTACTTGTCTCAATAGTAACCGAAACTCCTGGAACCAAAATTTTCTTTTTTGGCTTAATCGCTAAAATTATTATGTAAACTGCAAAAATATTTATGATGCCTAATCAGTAATAGTAATTTTTTAATTTAAACAACAAAAATACATGAAAATTCTAAAATTAGTTTTG
>NC_142794.1:100520558-100552097 GCF_049724085.1 Artemia sp. Qi Xiang Cuo | reverse complement strand
AAAAACACTAAACTCTTAACTAAAACTAAACTAAACTAGAACTCTAACAAAAACTCTCTGCTAAGACTCTAAGCTAAAACTCTAAACTCTTAAATAATATTAAACTAAACTAGAACTCTAACAAAAACTCCAAGCTATTAACTAAAACTAAACTAAACTAGAACTTCAACAAAAACTTTAAGATAAGACTCTAAGCTAAAACTCTAAACTATTAAATAAAAATTAAATAAAATAAAACTAAAATAAAAACTCTAATATGATAATCTAATCTAAAAACTCTAAACTAATAAATATTAATACAATAAAATAGAAATACAAATTAAAATCAATTGTATTACATAAAGAAATTGACTAAAATTAAAATAAAATATAAAACTCAGATAATACTCGACTATAAATATCTAAATTGTTAAATAAAAAAAAAATAAACAAGAACTTCAACAAAAACTCTAAGCTATGACTCTAAGTTAAAAACTCTAAACTCTTAAATATAAATAAACCAAACTAGAACTACAATTGGAACTAAAATGTATTAAATAAAAATATTAGATAAAATTAAAATAAAATTCTAACATAAAATAAGAGGTAAAAAAATCACACTATTAACTAAAATTAGAATCAAATAGAAATCTAACAAAAAAAACTCTAAGATATGAATAATATAAAACTCTAAACTATAAAATAAAAATAAACTAAACTAGAACTCTAACAAAAAATCCAAGCTAAAACCCTAATCTCAGACTCTAAAATATTAAATAAAACTTAACTAAGATATAATTAAACCAAAAAATATAATATATGACCCTAATCTAAAACAATACACAATTATCTAAAAATAAAGTAAACTAGAAAACTATAAAAAAACATAAGGGAAAACAACACGCTCTAGACTAAAATTAAACTATACTAGAACTCTAACAAAAACTCTAAGCTAAGACTCTAAGCTAAAATTCTAAACTCTTAACTAAAACTAAACTAAACTATAACTACGACAAAAAATATAATATAATACTATAATATAAAAACTATAAAATATTAAATAAAAATAAAATACAATATAACTATCACTTAAACTCTATGTTAAGAAAAAAAACCCTAAACTAAAATTAAAATAGAATATAACTCTAACAAAAAAAAAACTCTAATATAATACTCTAAGCTAAAACTCTAAACTCTTAGCTAAAACTTAGCCAAACTATAACTTTAAGTAAAACTCTAGGCTATGACTCTAAGCTAAAACTCTAAACTCTTAACTGTAACTAAACTAAACTTCCACTATAACTTAAACTATAAGATAAGAATATAAGGTAAAACTATTAAATCTTAAATAAAAATAAACTAAAAAATAATTCTAACATAAACTCTAAGCTGAGCCTACAAGCTAAAACTAAAAACCCTTAACTAAAACTAAACCGAAATATAACTCCAACTGAAACTCAAGTGTAAAACATCAAACTCTTAACTAAAATTAAACTAAACAAGAATTTCAACAAACTCTAAGTTAAGACTCTAAGCTAAAACATTCTATACTTTTAACTAAAACTAAAGCAAGGGCTGGGTGGTCCATTGGGAGCCCGGGGAGAGCCTTTGGGGGTCTGGGGGCCCTTGAGGACCGTTAGGTCCTTGGGGAGCCCGTGGGAGCCGGTGGGACCGGGGGAGGGCCTTTGGGGATCCGGCGGCCAGTGGGGAGCCTGGGGAACCGTTGGGGACCGGGTGAAGGCCTTTGGGATCCCGGTGGTCGTTTGGGAGTTCGATGAGACGTTGGGGGCCCGGGGAGGGGCCTTTGAGGGTCTGGGGGGGCCTTTGGGGGTCTGGGGGCCCTTTGGGAGCTTGGGGGACCTTTGAGTACCGGAGCTTCCCTCGGGGTTGGGGTAGGGGGATTGGAACCCTTTGGGGTTGGGGTAGAGGACCTCACAACACTGTTCGAATGGAACTTATGTTTTATGACGAACACAGAGTTTCACCATTAACTTCTCTTATAAAATCTCTTCAAAAATAATATTTTTTAAAGTCTCTAACGGTTTCACCGAAATAAGTCCACAAAATGTTTAAAATGCTCTCGGCTAAATAATCCCTGAACGTTATTCAGCATGTTCCTCTTGTTTAGCATCCCTGCGCAGTTACATTTCAATTATTGGGAAACCTGATGCTCGCGCTAAAACAGTTCATCGCTAAGATCTAATCTTTGCCTCGGAAACGATTCTCTTGTTAGAACTCCAAATTAATTTCCTTTTCGTGAATCAATTCTCTTTAGAACAACGAATTAATTCCCCTTTCGTGTCAGTCAATCAATTATGACATCATCTGTCATGTGTGATCTAAACTTTGTACCGGAGATAATTCTCTTTGGAAATGCATCAAAGACATTAATTAACTTGAATTCATCTGCCAGACATTCCCTGGAATCAATTTGATTAATGACATACAGCACAGGTGTTCCTCAGAAACTCATAACATTTGGCTTGAATAACAAATATTGGAAACACGCGATCTCCCGGGAACTCATAACATATGCATTGAATAACAACAGGAAGGAAGTGTCATTAACTGTTTCCCGGAAACTCATAACATCTGCATCGAAGAACAACAAGAAGGGAGTGACAAAATTCCTGTTTTTCCATTCTCACTGACAAAATCCATGAAAAACATCAAATAAATCGACCAACACACATAACCATCCATGAAAACAGACATAAATGTGACAAAGTTCCTGTTTTTTCAAATTCTCACTGACAAAATCCATAAAACATCAAATAAATCGACCAACACACATAACCATCCATAAACTATGTAAAAAAAGTTGTAGGTGGCAGCAGGGGTGACTCGTGGGAGTAGCACCTCCCCTTCTACTCATGTCTCAAGTGGAAAAGCTGAGGCTAGTGGGCTACCAGTACCTTTTATAGTGACGTTTAATGGCTCATTCGAAAGCTATTGATTTTATCTACGTGACGTTTATCAATTCTAACATCTGTAAGTGTCATATAGCACAGGAAAAATAGTTTTGATGTCACTTCTTAAGTAGAAAAGCTGGGAAGTATAAAATGAAATCATCATTGTAATAATTAGGGTCCAAAACACGTAACAGGTGGTTTGCAAGAGTACCTCTTGTATGTTCCTCCTTCAATCCCCCTCAATAAGCTACGCAATTAAGGTACAACTACTAATATATCAAATCACATTATTAAAGGTGTGGTTCTGTTGGTAAAGCGTTCGACTTCATAATAGAGTGGCGACTTCGAAATAGAACATCTTGTGTTCGATTCCTACTTGGGTGTTTTTTTTTTGTTTTTTTTTAATTATGGCTTTCTCCCTTCTATACAATCATTTTCAGATAATTTCGCTGCTTTTGTAAATGTGATACACTCATTTTTAACGCATGTCCCAGGAAGATATTTGGTCAAGCATTGTGATTCAAAAGGGAGTATAGGTCATCCAGTTCATGGTTTGTAACGACATTCTGAGTATATATACAAATCCATACCCCAACGTCTGGCGTAATTTTGTCAAAATCCTGTTGAGGGTGGAGGGGGTTCAATGTTGGAGAAAATTTTCCAAAATCAAGTAAAAAAGACAGAAAACTAAAAACTAGCCGTATAGTAATAAAAAAAGATAATAATGTACTAAAGAAAACTGACCTCTTTCAGTGGATGCTTGAATTATGCAGGCTTATCTTAGTTTTGACAACATTTCTTGAGAAACTAAATTTAAGCTGGGAGGGTGAGGAGGGAGGGGGTAAACTGAGGTCTGGAGGAAAACTGAGGTCTGGGAGGGGAGCTACCCCCTCTGCCCTATAGCAAATTACGCCTCTGACCCCAACCCCTCGCCACTAGGTGGTTGGAGAAGTGTAGGCATGTGGTTCTGGAAACACTCAAAATTGCATATTAAAAGAAGGATTAGTTATTGTTATACTTTCTTATTCAAATTATTTACTTGACAATTCCACCATAATAATCTCTCCATATGTAAGATTGTTCAGCCAAAGAGGAAGACAGACAAATGAAAATAGTTCTCTAGGAGATATCAGCTAAATCTTCCAAAAATTTTTGAAATGAAAACAAACTTGGTTTGTAATACCATATACCGTACCTAAACAAAAACTTATCTTTTTAGAAATTTTCATTCATTTCTGAGTAATGAGTGACTTTTTATTTAGGGACAGGTCAAATAAAACCCCAATCCTAATTGTACATTTCTGCTGAGGTAGCAAAATTTTCCGCAAGTATGTCGATATACAAATCTTTCCGCTCAGTTAACCTTTTGTGTCGAAGCTACTCGCCTGGAGCTACAATATTAAATGTGCCTAAATATATTTTTTTAAATAAAAAATTAAAGATCTATTTCTTCTTTTTTAAATTTATTTTTACAAAAAGAAACGACACTATGTTTTGATTTTTTTTTTGTTACTTTAAATTATTTTTTCCTTCAGTTTAGCTACGGCTTCTTAGTTCAGCTCCTTCCTAAGGGTTGAGCTGTCCTATCTCCCCTAGCTTGGAGGTGATTCAAAATTAATATAAAATTAATAGGTTTTCAACTGAAACTAAGAACGAACATTAAAACTTAAGGCAAACAGAAATTATTCCGTATAAATAAAAGAGGCCATAGCAGAGTTGCTTCTAAATTAAATTTTAATCAAAAACGAGCATAGATTAATTTTAAAAAAAAGTTTCGCCGAGGGAAGTAAAGAGCGAAGTTGAAACTTAAAACGAACAAAAATTATTACTTCACAGCCTATCTAACATATATCAATTTAACTAATGCAAATAAATCAACTGGTGATGCTTCCCCATTGATTTTTGAGCCAGAAGTAAACACGTAGCCTCACAACAACAAGCTAATCTATAACGCTTTTCATAGTCCTACAGGATCTGTGAAATCAGTAACTTTCAGTATACAATTAAAATTATCTTAAAAACTTAGGCATAAAAATAATAAGTTTAAAGTCATTACACAGCCTATAAAATAATGGATAAATTTATCAGGTAACATGTTGGTCTCACCTAGTATTACTGGAAATGAAGAACATATCAGCCGTAATATGAACTCTAGAAATCCAGTTATTTCTCTCTATAAAACGGAGGATTTTACGTTGTGATATAAATTCTGAAGTGAGTTTGTAGTCCTAATACTAATAAGATCCCTTCACTTGAACTTGTCTACAAAATAATCATTAAATGTTCTTTTCAGTTCATTAAACAGAGCTCATTGTGCGAAAGTGATGCCAAATTAAAAAAAAAAACAATAATAAAAAAATGCTTTACTTTAAAAGGTTTACTGTGTCCTTAAAAGGTTTACTTTTACCGTGCCAAAACTCCTATATTGTTTTGCGTTTTCAATAATGTTGGGAAATCCTGCTCCCCCTCCTTATAAAAATTTCCCCCAGGGAAAATCTTTCATGGAGAGTTTCTCCCATATATAATACCCCCCCCCCTTCTCACCAGGAAAATTCATTCCAAAAAGTTCCATTCTCAATGTAAATTCCGGCAGGTAAATTTCTTACGGATGATTCAGCCAGAAAAATTCCTTTCACCACGCATTCGTTTGAGAAGACCTTGGTTTCTGATTGTTTTTCATATCAAGCTGGAAATCTTCCTTCCTTATCTGATAGATTTAACTGGAAATCCCCCTCATTGGTAAGTTGCTCTCACAGGACTTTTCCACACGGAGAATTCCTCCCACGGAGAAATCCTCCCACAGAAAATCTCCAAATTAGGAATTTCTACTGAAAAAATACCACCACACAGAGATAGATCCTCCAGACAATTTTAACCCGGATAATATTTCCCCAGGATATTCATAGGCAGCGCGCTAGCGCTGCCTAAGTAAAGAACGATGTGGGCACAATGAGTTTTTTTTCTTCTTCAGCCGGGCCCTTCGCATCGACTAGTTGTCGTAGAAACTTCAAAAGGGCTCATTCGATTGGAAAATGGAGTGGCTAGGGCCCTTTTCAATAGTCGAAAGTGATTGGAGGGCAACTAGCCCCCCCAAGCCCATCATTCCCCAAAACACATCCAGTCAACATTTTGAGATAGCCATTTTGTTTAGCGTAGTTGATTTCCAGATAGAAAATATGTTTTGAGCACGAAACTCCCCCACAACCTTCGGGGCCAGGGTTTTAAGTTATGCCCTGAGCGCATATAAGAAAGATGTTGGCACAATGTACTATTTAAGTAGGAATGACAGTGCCAGCGTGACGCGAACATGTGTGCCGCCATCTACAATTGAGTCTAACACGCAAAGGAGCAACATTAAAACTCAAAACGAACAGAAATCATTTTTAATATGAAGAGGTTACCCCCTTCTTCAATATCTGGCTCTTTACGCTAAATTTTGACTGTTTGTCTCAATTTCTTTGCGAATGACTCCTAAAACACAAATGGCTGTTTGAGTGACTTGACTTTGTTTAAAATAATAAACAAAAATATAAACCATTAAAAATATAAATCACGACACTAGGGAAAAAATATTTAATCTTTGGTAACACCTAACGATTTAATACATAAACTTTCCTAAAAACATTCTAAACCAATAAATTATTAAAAAAAAAAAACAACAATCGCCTTCTTCCAAACACCCCCAACGAAACAACCACCATCCAAATAGAACTCTGGTCACCCCAACCCTTTCACTCCTTGCCCCAGACCTAAAACACACTCACCCCCCCCCCCCCAAAAAAAATCCCCAAGACATACTCTCCTTATCTATTTTTAAACTGTGGGAGGTGCTCAGCCGCCCTAACACTCACAGGAAGTGAATTCCATACAGAAGGGCCGAGATACTTTAAAGTAAAACCAGGTCTCACACTTTTTTTAAACTCCACAACCAAGTTATTATATCTTCTTGTATTATGATCATGAACAGAACCTCTGAACTGTAAAACTCTTAAAAAGTTTCCAGGACTAGATTATACACATAATAATACGCAAACATCGCCGTTTGATAGTCCTTTATCTCTCAAACATTGAGTAGTCTTAGAGACTTAAAGTGTTCACCGGTGTCTTTTACATTTTTACATATTTTCAATTATTCTTGTTGATTTATTTTGTAGAACTTGCATACGCTTGTAATTAACATAAAAGTTGCTGCTCAACACTGCATCCCTATGATATATTAATTTAAAAAAACAAAGTTTATCCAAAGGAAGTAAAGAGCGAAGTTGAAACTTAAAACGGACACAAATTATTACTTCACAGCCTATTTAACATATATTAATAAAACTAGTACAAATAAACCAACTAATCATGTTTCCCTATTCTTTTAGGATTATACAAGACTAGCACTTTACTGAAAACACAAAAGTCAAGTATAAAAAACAGGATTATTGATTTAAGAGTCAAAAGTGAGTATGTAGCCTGACAACACTAAACGAATCTATAACGCTTTTCATGTTCTTACACCAGTTTCGACATTAGTAACTTTCAGTATACAATTAAAATTATCTTAAAAACATAAGCGTAAAACTAAATATTTTTTAATAACCGCGAAGTAATTGAACAGCATACAGAAATATTGGATTGATTCATCAAGCAGCATTTTGCTCTCATCAGCTATAATACCAAGAGTGGGTAATATCCCCCCAAAAAAGCTTTTGTCTACTTGCCAATAACTAATACTATACGCAAGCAATGGGCAAATTTCACAATTTACAGTTATTTCCCTACGGGCTGTGGGGGTCATGTTACCCTTGAAGGCACAGTTATTTGATTTTTCAACTATGCTAAACAACACAGTTATCCCAAAATTTTGACCAGACGACTTTGGGAAAAAAGGGGCGTGGGGAAGGGGGCTTGCTGCCCTCCAATATTTTTGCTCACTTAAAAAGGGTGCTAAAATTCTTAATTTCTGTTCGAATGCACACTCTCTCGATCACTCCTTAGTTCGATACGGTCATCCCTAAAAAAAAAGATAAAATAAACACGTATCTGTCATCTCTCTTCTGCAAAAATAGGAACTTGAACCTTCTACCAGTAAGGTTCTCTGATACGCTGATTCTGATGGTCTGATTTGGGAAGGCGTCATAACATCTAACCATCTGGAGCACTAACATCTTTCGTCTACAAAATCCGTCATAATATCGACAAAAAAATCCGTCAGAACCACTAACCGTCATAACATCTAAAATTTTAAACATATAGTTTTTTGGGTTTTAGGGGGGAAAAGGTACCTAGGTCAGGTATTTAATATATGCTATGCTTTACCCCCACCCCCTGATATGTAAATATATAACCAAAATTTGTTTCTAAAGTGTTAATATACTTATTACTATTATACAAACTTACAAATTTTTTGTCCATGTTATGACGGTTAGTGGTTCTGACAGTTAGATGTTATGACGTTTAGTGCTTGTGACGGCTATTCGAAATAGTAGCACCCCGTCTGATTTTAATTAAGATTCCTTGTCTTTTATGGGCTATTTTTCCCCTTTTTTGAAAACCAGACTATTTTTTAAGGCTCGTAGCTGTTAATGGGTAGCACTAAACGTGATGAACCTAAAGTATTTGGAACCTGCACAATAAGATAAAAAAAAATTTCTATCTATTGATATCAAAGTTTGTTCTTTTTCGATTTTCTGTTACTATTGAGCCGTGACGCTTCTTGCTTCCAGTTGGTTACCGCGAACTGTTTGATATAATGGTGATGCTATACAATCACTTTTGTCCAATCAAAGACCATTCCACGATCCTTCTGGTTTAAATTATGGAATTGTGGTATAGTTTCAAATAAAAGTCTTACGTGTACTTGAATAAATGTCTTGACGTGTACGTGTACTTACGTATTTTGACCAAGACGCGTGTAGTTACCGTTCACCGACCTGGATATTCGCATTAATTCAAAAGTAAATAATGTGGTTTACTGCTTCACTCCTCTTTCTAGATTTTAAATTGCTTACCAAAATCTGGTGACTTGGTCAAACAGTTCGTGCTAACGAACTGTAAGTAAGGATCTCTAAATCCGTTAACTCACTCAATGATTTCACTAAATTAAGAATTAACTCATTCGATTGGAAATCAAATGCCCTTTTTAATAGTTGACCGTGATTGGAAGGCTTGACATTTTTATAGTAAAGATCAATTTAGGTACAATGTATTGCTATTTTTTTTTTCTTTTTTTTAGACCAGGGCACTTCGTATCAAAGGAGTTGTTGTAGGAACTTCGAAAGGAGCTCATTTGATTGAAAATAGAAAGGGCTAATGCCCTTTTTAATTGTCAAAAGTGATTGGAGGGCAACTAGTCCCTTGGCCAAAAATTTCCAATCGAATGAGTCAACTCTTAATTAAGTGAAGTCATTAATTTAATTAACGGATTTAGAGATCCTTACTTACAGTTCGTTAACACGAACTGTTTGACCAGGTCACCAGATTTTGGTAAGCAATCCCAAATTCTAAGCTTTAAGTCAACAGGACAACATAAAGGGATTAAAGATAGCAAATTATGATTCTTTCTATTAACATAACCTTTTAAAATAGTGATATCAGTAACCCTTGTGCCTGTTTAGTGAAAGTAATCTTGCCTGCTAAATGTGGGGTAGCAGGTTCAAATCCGCACCGCGCAAGGGAAGTTTGTGTAATCTCTCATGTGTAATAATTTTTTTTAATTTTAGCATATAATATTGTTATAATGAAAAACCTCAAAGAGTGATTTTTTTTCACTAAATTTTCACTAAAATTTCACTAAATTTTATCTTAATGACTTAATGCTCTAGGAATTTTCATATCAGTAGATACATTAAAAATGGGTTGTTGTCAAGGCCGTACCCATGATTTTTTTTCTGAGGGGGTTTTACTCAAAGATTTTTTTCGGGGAAGGGGGGTTACACGAAAAAAACTCAAAAAACGCATACAAATTTGTTTATATCCATTTTTGTTACGTTTTTACGAGCAAAAACACATTTCGGGATGGATTCAAACTCCCCTAACCCCCCTTTGGGTATGGCCTTGGTTTTTATTCTTATTCTTATTGCATATAAATAATAAAGTTAGTATAACCCATCAAAAGCTACGAGTTTGAAACAGTTTGCCTGATTTTCATATGGGAAAATCCAGAAATGTCAACAAATCTTAATGGAAATCACACCATCAAATTCAGCCTATCAGAGAACCCTACTATAGAGGTTTCGACCCCCCATATGCAAAAATGCAATATTTTTTTTTTTTTTTTTTTTTTCAGAAGAAAGATCAGGGATACGTGTTTATATGTTTTTGTTTGTTGGTTTTTCCCATGGATGATCGGATCGAATCGATTGTCCTAGAATGCTGGGAGAGGCCTCATTTCAACAAAAATTAAAAGTTCTAGGGCCCTTTTAAGTGACCAAAAAGATTGGAGGGCAGCTAGCCCCCCTCCCACGCCCCTTTTTCTCAAAATCATTGGATCAAAATCTAGATAAAGCCATTTCATTCAGCTTAGCGTCTTTGGGGATAATATGACCCCCTAAAGTCCTTGAAGAAAGATCCGTAAGCTATGAAATTTGCCCATTGTTTAGGTATAGTATTCGTTATTGGGAAGTATACAGACATTTTTCGAGGAAACGGTGGAGTTTTTATTCATAGCAGGGGGGGGGGTAATTTTCCGCGGGGAAGGAAGTTTTTGGGGGGTGACATTTCCAGAGGAACTTTTACACTTGGGGAGTTTGCAAAAAATTCTCTCTGAAATTCTTTTTATTTGTCTTACTTTCTCTTTGCCAACTAAATTTTTCATGTGGATATGTTAATTGTAATTATCCTGGGGAAATTTTATCCGGTATAAAATCGTCTGAAGGATCTATCTCTGCGTGGTGGTATTTTTTCAGTAGATATTCCTAATTGGGATATTTTCCACAGGAGGAATTCTCCGTGGGGAACGTCCTGTGGGAGCAACTTTCCAATGAGGGGGATTTCCAGTTAAAGTTATCAAATAAGGATGGAGGATTTCCAGCTTGGTATGAAAAACAATCAGAAATTAAGGTCTTTTCAAACGAATGCGTGCTGTGAAGAACTTTTCTGGTGGGATCATCCACAAGAAATTTTCCAGCAGGAATTTACAGTGAGAATGGAACTGTTTGGGGTGAATTTTCGTCGTGGGAAGGGGGGGGAGATATTGTACATGGGAGGAACTTTCTTTGGAAGATTTTCCCTGGAGGAGAAGCTTTTTTAAGGAGGAGAAACTGGATTTCCTAGCATTATTATAAAAACAATCAGAAATTAAATAAAATCAAGTTTTTTTCAACTGAAAGTAGGGAGCGACATCAAAATTTAAATTCAACAGAAACAATTAGGTATAGGAGGGGGTTTCCCCCCAAAACACCTTGCTCTTTAATCTAAAGTTTGAATTTTTGTCCCAGTTCTCAAAGAACGACTCCTGAAACACAAGGGTCGTTTAATTTGAACAATAAGAAGCTTTCTTGAAAGCACTGACAAACTTTAGTGTAAAGAGCGAGCGACATTAAAACTTTAAATCAACAGAAACTAACACATTTAGGAGAGAGATTGCTTCCTCCTCAATACCTCGCTATTTACTCTAAAGTTCGACTTTTTGTCCCAATTTTTTAAGAACGACTCTTGAAACACAAGGGCTGTTTAATTAGAACAATAAGAAGCTTTTTTAAAAGTACTAAAAATTTTTGCATGAAGAACGAAGTAACGAGGAGGGGTCAACCCCCTCATATATATTAATTTCTGCTCGTTCTAAGTTTTAATGTTGCTCCTTACTTTCAGTTGAAAAAACTGTTGTAATTTTTTTTTATTTTATTTTTATTTTTTAGTGCCAATTCGGCCATGCGACAGGAATATGAGATGAATCAGTGCAATACTAATTGTGAGATATTACCTTAAGTTCTTTTGTTAATATGACGTCTCTATTTCGACTGTTTAATTTCTACACCAATATCGTGTGACCGATATCACTTTCATTTTTCTGTTGGTTAACTTTTTTTTAGATCCCGCTTATTAGAACTCTTTTCGAGGATTTTTGTTTTGAGGAAAAGGAGTTGGGGAGGTGAAACTTTGAAAAAGACACAAGACATCCACAAGTTATGTAGTTGTAACATCAAAGAATCTTAAAATACTTATGATTTCAGAGAAAAAAAGCCTCCCCTCAGCCCCTTAGACACAGGCCTATTGGACACAGGCCAATAACACTTTGCTAAAATAAGGTATAGAATAGAATACAAGGTATATAAAATAAAATAAAGTATAATCTTAACAAAATTTTGTTAAAATAAGGCATCGAATAAAATATAAGGTATATAAAATAAAATAAGATGTTATTTTAACATAATTGTGTCTGTAAGATAAAATAAGGTATTATTTTAACAAAATTGTGCATATAAAATAATATATCAAATAAAATATAAGGTATATAAAATAAATAAAGTATTATTTTTAAAAAATTGTATTTAAAATAAAATAGGGTATTGTTTTAACAAAATCAAATAAAATATAACGTAGATAAAATAAAATCAAGTATTACTTTAACATAATTTTGTACATAAAATAAAAGAAAGTAATATTTAAAATAAATTCTTAAAATAAGGCATTAAATAAAATATAAGGTATATGAAATAAAATAAGGTATTATTTTAACAAAATTTTTTTAGACTATGGTTCATATGCAGTTATTGATATTCCGGCGCCAACTCTTTAGTCAAGCAACATTTCCATCGGTCCTTTACCGCTTCATCATTAGATATACTGATCATCCTTGTTATCCTTGCAAAATACATCATTCGACTAGCTTGGAGCAACGTCTCACATAAAACGATATGCATTTTGACAGTTGGGTTTTAATTTTTAAAACACAGAAAAAAAACGCCAAAAAATCAGGATGAATGAAAAGATTTAATGAAAGTAAACTGATTTGTCAAAACACGATGTTTTTAGTTTCCGGACATCTCAGCAATTTCTTGTTTTTAATATCATAGTCATTAAAGATAAAATAGTTGATATATATATATATATATATATATATATATATATATATATATATATATATATATATATATATATATATATATATATATATATATATATATATATATATATATATATATATATATATATATATATATATATATATATATATATATATATATATATATATATATATATATATATATATATATATATATATATATATATATATATATATATATATATATATATATATATATATATATATATATATATATATATATATATATATATATATATATATATATATATATATATATATATATATATATATATATATATCAAACAGTTCGTGGTAACGAACTGTAAGTAAGGAGCGACCCGGCTCAATGGTAACCGAAACTCTAGAAAAAGGTTTTTGATACCAATAGATATATCAAAAGAATCAGATTTCAATGCTGATTTCAAATATATAAATTTCATCAAGTTTAGTGCTACCCATCAAAAGCTACGCGCCTGAGAAAATGTGGCTGATTTTCAAAAAAGGGGGAAAGACCACCTAAAAGTTATAGAACCTTAATGAAAATCACACCATCATATTCAGCGTATCAGAGAACCCTACTGTAGAGGTTTCAAGCTCCTATCTACAAAAATGTGGAATTTTACGTTTTTTGCCAGAAGAAACATCACGGATGCGTGTTTATTTGTTTGTTTGTTTTGTTTTTTTTTGGTTTTTTTTCCGGGGTGATTGTATCGACCCAGTGATCCTAGAATATCATGGGAGGGCTCATTGGAACGGTTCTTAAAAGTTCTAGTGCCCTTTTTAAGTGACCAAAAAAAATGGAGGGCAACTAGGCCCCCTCCCACGCTTATTTTTTTACCAAAGTCACCCGATCAAAATTTTGAGATAGCAATTTGTTCAGCATGGTCGAAAATATAATAAATATGTCTTTTAGGATGACTTAATTCCCCGAAGTTCCCAGAGGGAGGGCTAAATGTTATGAACTTTACCCAATGTTAACATTTAGTTTTGGTTATTGGGAAGTATACAGAAGTTTTTAGGAGTTTTTTTTTCGGTTTGGGGGAGGGAGGGGTGGGTCGGTGTTTATGTTGGAGGATCTGTTCATGAAGGAAGTTTTAATGGGGGAAGGGAAATTGCCATGAAGGGGGCACCGGACTTGCCAGCATTATTTATTGGTTATTGGGAAGTATACAACCATTTTCAGGAAGGATTTTTTCTGGAGGGGGGGGGGGCAAGCGGCGGGTGTTACTAAGGAGAATATTGACGTGGAAGATGTTTGTTTGGGGTAAGGGAAATTTCTATGAAGGGGGCGCCGGATTTCCAAGCATTATTTAAAAAACGATCAGAAATTAAATTAAAAAAACAAGTTTTTTGAACTGAAATGTAAGAAGGAATATTAGAACTTAAAACGAACAGAAATTATAACGTATGTGAGGGGGTTCTCCCCCAAGTCAATACCTCGCTCTTTACGCTACAGTTTTTTTTAGTGCTTTCAAAAGAGCTATCTTTTCTAATTAAATGGCCTTTTTGATTCAAGGGTTTGTGAATCAATTTTTTTTTAATTTTTAACGTAAAGAGCTTCGTATCGACTAAGGGGAGAACCCACTCATATAAGTAATAACGTATACGTAATAAAAAAAAAAACAATAAAAAAACAAGCGATACGGCTCAATAGTAATCGAAACTTTGAAAAACGGAATTTTGATGTCAATAAATGTATCAAAAGAATGTGTTTATAATACTGATTCTAAATATATAAATTTTATTAAGTTTAGTATTACTCATCAAAGGCTACGAGCCTGAGAAAATTTAATCGATTTTTTAAAGAGGGGGGAAAATCCCCTACAAGTGAAAGAATTTTAATGAAAATCACACCGTCAGATTCAGCGTATCAGAAAACCCTATTACTTAGGTTTCAAGCTCATATCTGCAAAAATCTGCAACTTTGTATTTTTTGCCAGAAGAAAAATATACGAATATAGAAGTTAGTTACGTAAGTTAATTTGTAAAGACATCCATTTAGTAAAAGAAAAGTAAAATTTTTATGCAAATAAAAGTTGCATTAACTAAAAAACGATCAGAAATTAAATAAAAAAAACAAGTTTTTCAAACTGAAAGTAAGGAGCAACATTAAAACATAAAACGAACATAAATTAGTCCTCATATGAAAGGGGCTGTCTCCTCCTCAACGCCTCTTTCTATACGATAAAGTTTGACTCTGTCTCACAACATTATTTTTTAAAACAATAAAAAACTTTAGCGTAAAGAGCGAGTCGTTGAGGAGGGGACAGCCCTTTCATATACGGAATAATTTCTGTTCGTTTTAAGTTTTAATGTCGCTCCTTACTTTCAGTTTAAAAACTTGTTTTTTTTTATTTAATATATATATAAGACCCCCTCACTCATCAGTCTCAAGTCAGCCCGGAAGCGTAAAGCATCAAAGAAAATAATAAAATCAAAAAAAGTATTGCTTTTCCTAGAAAAAATGGCATATCTACCCCATAAAGATTCTCACCCTTCAATCACCTCATCTCTAAATCTTTTCAATGCGGAAAATCTAGATGTGAGTGTAAAACATGGATACTATGAACAATTTTAGCCGCAACATCCGCTCTTTGAAAATGTTCATTTTCAAATTTATTCTAATGAAGACTACTTTATTGATTTAGATTCGACATTTATAGATTAAATTTCACTGTTAAAAAATCAAACAATGAAAAACCAGGTGCCACCGAGGGGTTATCCTACGAAATTTATGTACTACACAATTTATTTTGACAAATGAGTGTATACATAAATGGAACATTGGTGAGTACAAGCAATTATCTTTCAAATTATACAGGTTATATACAATTCATGTTGATGAATCCAATGTCCTAAAAGCAGTTGAGAGGTATGGCTATTGGATATGAATATAAAACAAATACTGATTATACCAATATCCTTAGAGAGGCGACAAATAAAGATTTACATTTAGTCGGAAAACTAAATCATGAGATATTTAATATACACCAATGGCTGCCTCCTAATGTAAGGATTGAAATAAAACTCCAACTCGCAACGTCCAATTATATTATGCAAAAAGTAGTGGATGCTGCGCCCGATGTAACAGTCCCTCTCACGTCGGCAATGTACGAAAACAAAAAGTTATGAGTTCTGTTGCTTTGGCAATTGAAAAATTAATATCCTCTGGAAATAATATCAAATTACTCGTGCCTCATTCAATCACAAATCAACGCCATATTTCTACAGGTACGCGTACCTATATCGATTCGTCATTTATCAAATGCGAAATTCCTTCAAAATTGGCACTGGCTTTTGTAAAAAGTGTTAGCGCTGTTGGATCATGGACAGATTCCCGGCATAAATTTTAACTGTTTGGAATTCCATCGCTTGTATGTAAAGTAAATAGGATTCCGCTCTACAATTTATCCATTGATAAATCCTATAGTACCCTATAGGAATTAACAATACAATCCCTAGATCGAAATTCTCAATTCTTCGAAAATGGCATAAGAGCTGAAATGTTTGCGAAAACACATGGCATCATTGTATTAGATTTTTCTGGTACTCAAGATATAAGTATTGTCCGGACGGGAAATGTGCGTTTAGAGAGTACCTTTGCCAAACCATTGGAGGAAAGTATTGCATTAATCCCGATAAATCAATTTGAAACTTATTAGAAAACTACCCCTAAAGGCAGTGTTTCATTAGACTTGGCACCATGAACACGAATCAAATAATCGATGTGTTTAACATGGGCCCATAAATGTCAAAATAGAAACCCTATTGCATACCTTCAGATTACCTGGAGCATATTCAACATGTTGACAATACCCTTATTATTGTTAATAGCAGCCCATCAAGTGTAAAATCGGGACATTGGTTATGCATCTTTCAAACAAGAAGCAATATAGAATTTTTTATCCGCTTGGAATACCGTATAAATTCTACGCACCTCATATTAAAATTTGTCCTGAGCAAAGCGGGAAATCTATTATTCAAAATCAGAAGCGGGTCAAAGATCTATCAACAAAAAGCTATGGTTTTCATGCCCTATTATTTTGTATTTTTCGAAGTCGTGGACATACTTACATGGAATTGGCAACAATCCTCAATTGAACTACATTCTAGTTGAAAATACTCTTTCCTTCCTCTATAATATAAATTTCGGTGCCCCAAAAGTGAAACGCCTTAAGAATGTATGTAAGTTTGTTTATTAATAAAATTTGTATATATACAAAACACTGTGTTCTTTAGATTTCTTCTTCTATGTATTAATTAAAAAAAAAAAATTCCGAAAAATAAGTTTTTCAAATAAAAGTAAAGGCCATTTTAAAATTAACCTCAGGAGATACAAATACCTGTTAAAATTCAAACTCAAAACGACCAGAAATTACTATTAAAGAATAAATGAAACCCAAAACGAACATAAATTAAATGAACAATCATAGCAAAAAACATACAAGAAGTAATAATATAAATGAATAAATAGATCTTAAAGCGAGTAATGCTTCGATTGAATATGAAAATCTAGTTTAAAACGCAAAACAAATGTTTTGCTATTAAAGTATAAATGAAACTTAAAACGACGAGAAATTAAATAAATAATCTATGCGAACAAAACATACAATATATATTAATGTAAATGAATAAATAAATCTTAAATGAGTGAAACTTAAATTGAATATGCAAATAAAGTTTGAATCGAATAAAAATAACTACAAACAAGAGTTTGGGCATCGTCTCACTGCAGAAGCCTAAAACCTGCTGCGTCATTGACGCTTCACTGAAAACAATTCTTTGAAATATTCTCACTAAAAAATCAAAAATTAATTAAGATTTTAGGGAATAAATATCAGCATATGTAAATTAATTTGCGATGCACATTTTTTTCAGTAAACTTATTTGAATTTTTTGCAGTAAAGTACAAATTATATTCAGGCTTTTAGAAAGCATAAGGGTTTTGAACCCTACTCACATTAATTTATGCTCGTTACTCTAATATTTATTTCAATTTTTGTTCGTTATGGGTTTCATTTATTTATTGATACTGATTTGGGGTAGTTGTATGCTTGGTAGATTATATGATAGTCCAGACGCCAGGTGTTGAAAATGTGAACCATACCATGACGGAATGGGGCTGCTACGAGAATTAGCCTACCCTCCACCCCCTAAATTGACCATGCAGATTCAAAAATACCAATGGAACTTGCTTGCGAGTGGTGAAACACTCCGAAACTTGACATTTTATTACATTTTGGTGTTTCATGCAAGAAAATACATGCTCCACAAAGTTTGAGGTGCAGTTTTCCGCTCAAATAGAAATGCCTAGAAGCCATAGAATGTTTTCATAACAAACTAACACGATTAGTTAAAAAAAATGGCACAGTTAAAAAAAAAATGGCAAAACTTTATGAGTCTTGAACAGTCTTGGAAAGTATAAACAAAATCAAACTGAATATTAGATATATAATGATATTAATTGTTGAAAGACCAATCAGTTCAAGTTTTTTTTTCACCGTAATTTTTATTTTCATTTTCAATGCTGTAAGAATAATAAATTTATAATATACGAGTAATTCGTTTTCAGTGAAGCACCAATGACGCAAAAGGCTTTAGGTTTTTACAGTTAAAGAAGGGGGCAATATCCAAATTTTGCTTGTAGTGAAACTATATTTGTCTTGATCAATCTTGAAAAGAACTAATAAATTAAACTGAATATTTGATGCATAATGATATTAATTGCTAAAAGCTCATCAGTTCAAAATGTAATTTTGTAATTTTGTAATGTAATAAATGTAATTACTGTAATTTTGATATTTATTTTCAATATTAAGTACAAAAGAAAACATTTGTAATATAATTCGTTTTCAATAAAGTGCCAATGACGCAGTAGGTTTTAGGCTTCTGCGGTGAGAAGATACCCTAACTCTTGTTTGTAGTTATTTTTATTCGATTCAAACTTGATTTGCATATTCAAGTTAAGTTTCACTCGTTTTAAGATTTATTTATTCATTTACATTAATATATATTGTATGTTTTTTTCGCATTGATTGTTTATTTAATTTCTGTTCGTTTTAAGTTTCATTTATACTTTGATAGCAAAATATTTTTTTTCGTTTTAAGCTAGATTTTCATATTCAATCGAAGCATTACTCGCTTTAAGATCTATCTATTCATTTATATTATTACTTGTTGTATGTTTTTTGCTGTGATTGTTCATTTAATTTCTGTTCGTTTTAGGTTTCATTTATTCCTTAATAGTAACTTCTGGTCGTTTTGAGTTTGAATTTTAACAGTTAAAATGACCTTTACTTTTTTTGAAAAACTAATTTTCTCGGAAATTTTTTTTTAATTAATTTTTGTTCGTTTTTGATTGCAAAAAGTTTCAAGTTTTCTTTGGCACGGGGAGGGGGGTTGCTTACTGTCCGATTATTCTTGACTTTAAAAAAACGGATCTAGAACTTTCAATTTAAATCGAATGAGACTTTTATCAAAGTCTATACGATTACCTTTTTGATAAAAACCTTATATATGAACAATAGAGAGCTTGCATAACTTGTGGACAGCGATTGACAACAATGAATGGATTGAAAAAAAAGCACCAATAAGGGGGTTTAGACCATTTCACTTGCTGACACAAAAGGATCACGACTGTTTGGAATTGACCTTAAAAGGAATTTGTGTGCCAAAGCAATTTTGTATCTATCACAGAGTATGTATTTTAACCTTATAATCGGATAATTATAATATATTTCCTGTGTGTTCTTCCTATACAAAACCCCTTCCCATAAGTTATAAACCCCCCTTAATAAGTTATGCCCCAGGGCATTACTTAAAACGCCTACCCCAGGGCCCTGGTGGGCTGTGTCGACACCGGAGTTTTTTGTTATCAGAACTTTGAACTATTTTAACAAAATGTATATCTCAAAATTTTTATCTGATGCATTGAGGACGTGGAGGAGGCAGATGGGTTAGTTGCCCTTCAATCTCTTTTGAATCTTAAAAAGTGAACAAGAACTTTCAATTTCCAATCAAACGAGCCCTCACTAAAGTTTATACGAGCATCCTTTCATAAGAAATAATATGAAGGATTCGGAGAACCCTTAAATTACAACCCTTGCCCTGAGGGATTTGGGGGAGTTGTAATCTTCGAAGACCTAATTTCCAGAACTTAAAACTACGTTTAATAAAATTGGTGTCTTAAAATTTGGATTGGATGTGTTTGGGGAAAAGGTGGGCATGAGAGGGAGGTTATTTGCCCTCAAATTCATTTCGACTATTACTAAGGGCAATAACACTTGGAATTTCCAATTGAATGAGCCTTTTTTTAAGTTACTAAGACACCACCTTCTATAAAAACCTAATTTACCCCACTGGCAAAAATTATAACCCTTGATCTGAGGGTTGTGGGGGATTGTCCTCCTCAAAAACATATTTTCTATCTGGAAATCAGCTACGCTGAATAAAATGGCTATCTCAAAATTTTGATTGGATCTGTTTGGGGGAATGATGGGCGTGAGGGGGGGGCTAGTTGCCCTCCAATCACTTTCCACTATTAAAAAGGACTCTAGCCCATTGAATTTCCAATCGACTGTGCCTGTTTTGAAGTTTCTACGACAACACCTTCTATAAAAATCTTATATGCCCCCAGGGAGGAACTTAAAACTCTTGCTGAGGGTTGTGGGGGAGTGTCCTCCTCAAAAACATATTTTCTATCTGGAAATCAGCTACACTGAACAAAATGGCTATCTCAAAAGTTTGATTTGATGTGTTTGGGTAAATGATGGGCGTAGGGGTTAGTTGCTATCCAATCACTTTTGACTATTAAAAACGGAATATTAAAATATTCCATTGAATTTCCAATGGAAAGAACCTTTTTTGAAGTTTCTACGGCAATGTCTTCTATAAAAACCTTATATGCCCCCAGGGCATATCTTAAAACCCTTGCCCTGAAGGTTCTGGGGGAGTGTCCTCCTCAAAAACATATTTTCTATCTGGAAATCAATTACACTGAACAAAATGGCTATCTCAAAAGTTTGATTGGATGTGTTTGGGAGAATGATGGGCGTAGGGGGGGGGGCGAGCTGCCCTCTATTCACTTTCGACTATTAAAAAGGGCTCTATCCCTTTAATTTCCAATCGAATTAGGCTGTTTTGAAGTTTTTGCGACAATACCTTTTATAAAAATCCTTAAATGCTCCCAGGGCATAGCTTAAAACCTTTGCCTTGAGGGTTGTGGGGGAGTGTCCTCCTCAAAAATTTATTTTCAATCTGGAAATCAGCTACGCTGAAAAATGGCTATCTCAAAATTTTGATTGGATGTGTTTAGGGGAATGATGGGTGTAAGGAGGGGGGCTAGTTGCCCTCCAATCACTTTTGACTATTAAAAAGGGCACTATCCCTTTGAATTTCCAATCGAAACGACCTTTTTTGAAGTTTCTACGACAACGCCTTCTATAAAACCTTATATGCCCCCAGGGCATATCTTAAAACCCTCGCCCTGAAGGTTCTGGGGGAGTTTCCTCCTCAAAAACATATTTTCTATGTAAAAATCAACTACGCTGAACAAAATGGCTATCTCAGAATTTTGATTGGATGTGTTTCGGGAAATGATGGGCGTGGGAGGGGGGGCTAGTTGCACTCCAATAACTTTCGACTATTAAAAAGGGCAATATCCTTTTAATTTCCAATCGAATGAGCCTGTTTTGAAGTTTCTACGACAACACCTTCTATAAAAACCTTATATGCCCCCAGGGAATAACTTAAAACTCTTGCCGAGGGTTGTGGGGGAGTATCCTCCTCAAAAACATATTTTCTATCTGGAAATCAGCTACACTGAACAAAATGGCTATCTCAAAAGTTTGATTGGATGTGTTTGGGTAAATGATGGGCGTAGGGGTTAGTTGCTCTCCAATCACTTTTGACTATTAAAAAGGGCACTATCCCTTTGAATTTCCAATGGAAAGAACCTTTTTTGAAGTTTCTACGGCAATGTCTTCTATAAAAACCTTATATGCCCCCAGGGCATATCTTAAAACCCTTGCCCTGAAGGTTCTGGGGGAGTGTCCTCCTCAAAAACATATTTTCTATGTGGAAATCAATTACACTGAACAAAATGGCTATCTCAAAAGTTTGATTGGATGTGTTTGGGAGAAAGATGGGCGTAGGGGGGGCGACCTGCCCTTCAATTACTTTTGACTATTAAAAAGGGCACTAGCCCTTTAATTTCCAATTGAATGAGCCTGTTTTGAAGTTTCTGCGACAATACCTTTTATAAAAACCTTAAATGCTCCCAGGCCACAACTTAAAACCTTTGCCCTGAGGTTTGTGGGGGAGTGTCCTCCTCAAAAATATATTTTCAATGTGGAAATCAACTACGCTGAAAAAAATGGCTATCTCAAAATTTTGATTGGATGTGTTTTAGGGGAATGATGGGTGTAAGGAGGGGGGCTAGTTGCCCTCCAATCACTTTTGACTATTAAAAAGGGCACTATCCCTTTGAATTTCCAATCGAAAAAACCTTTTTTGAAGTTTCTACGACAACGCCTGCTATAAAACCTTATATGCCCCCAGGGCATATCTTAAAACCCTCGCCCTGAAGGTTCTGGGGGAGTTTCCTCCTCAAAAACATATTTTCTATTTAAAAATCAACTACGCTGAACAAAATGGCTATCTCAGAATTTTGATTGGATGTGTTTCGGGAAATGATGGGCGTGGAGGGGGCTAGTTTCACTCCAATCACTTTCGACTATTAAAAAGGGCAATAGACCTTTTAATTTACGATCTAATGAGCCTTTTTTGAAGTTTCTACGACAACGCCTTCTATAAAAACCTTATATTCCCCCAGGGCATAACTTAAAACCCTTGCCCTGAGGGTTGTGGGGAAGTGTCCTCCTCAAAATATATTTTCTATAGGGAAATCAACTACGCTGAACAAAATGACTATCTGAAAATTTTGATTGGATGTGTTTGGGGAAATGATGGGCGTGGGGGGGGAAGTGTTTAGTTACACTCCAATCACTTTTGACTATTAAAAAGGGCACTAGCCCTTTAATTGAGGGCTGTGGGGGAGTGTCCACCTCAAAAATATATTTTCTATCTGGAAATCAACTACGCTGAACAAAATGGCTATCTGAAAATTTTGATTGGATGTGTTTGGGGGAATGATGGGCGTGGGGGGGTAGGGGGCTAGTTATACTCCCATCACTTTCGACTATTAAAAAGGCCAATAGCTCTTTAATTTCCAATAGAATGAGCCTGTTTTGAAGTTTCTACGACAACGCCTTCTATAAAAACCTTATATGCCCCCAGGGCATAACTTAAAACCCTTGTCCTGAGGGTTTTGGGGGGGTGTCATCCTAAAAAAAATATTTTTTGTTTGGAAATTAATTCCGCTGAACAAAAGAGCTATCTCAAAATTGTCATTGGATGTGTTGGGTGGAAGTAGGGGATTGGAGGGAGGGGGTTAGTTGCCCTCACATCACTTTTGATTATTAAGAAGGACACTAGCTCTTTAATTTCCAATTAATTGAAGTTTCTACGACAAAGCCTTCTATAAAAACCTTATATGCCCCTAGGGCATAACTTAAAACCCCTGCCCTGAGGGTTGTTGGGGGATATCCTCCTCAAAAATATATTTTCCATTTGAAAATCAACAACGCTGAACAAAATAGCTATCTTAAAATTTTGATTGGACGTGTTTGAGGGAATGATGGGCGTGGGTCATTTTCGCCCTCCAATCATTTTCGACTATTAAAAAGGGCACTAGAACTCTCGATTTCCAATCAAATGAGCCCCCTTTGAAGCTTCTACGACGACCCGTTCCGTATGAAGTGCCTCTGGGAAAAAAATAATAAATAACAATAAAACATTGGAGCCGTATGGCCTTTACTATAGGCAACGCTACAGCGTTGCCTCTGATAGGTAATCATCAGAAACGATAAGTGGTAACAGCTCGTCAGAATTCAACTTGTATTAATCTTGACATACAAAGCCAGGGTCACATTTTTTACAATACAGTGTAACTTCATTTTTATAAATCTCTTTGTAAAGTCAATAATACTATTCAGATTCATATTTATAAAATTCACGTGTTTCGATTTGTTTATTTGAAGCAATGTCACATACAAATTCTCATATAAAGAGTCACTTTCTGTAACAGCCAAATTAAAGTCTGTAGGTTTATAATCATAATGACCAGTATCTTCACAGCGATGTCCTAAAAACCAGACGCTTTTATTATTCCAGCAATTGAAGCATAGACCAGGTTCTTCTTCCCAAAACAATTTAAAGCCGCGACGATACCAGTATCTTAAAAATAAACTGCACTCATGCTTAGGGTTTTTTGCAGTCATGCCGGTGTAAGTATTTTCCCATTTATCGCGTTTATCATAGTGGCTATTGGAGCATAAGTATTCTTTATCATGAAAGTAACAAACCTCTTAGGAATAATAATTGAAGTGTCTAGTTTGTAAAGCATATTATCTATTCCTATTACATGAGATGTATATTCTAAGCATTTCATTATAGAGATTGGCAATATTGTATTTCTCGCAGGATAGGCAACTGCTCAATGTATACAAGCATAATAGACATGTGTAAAACATTTTTTGATGTTGACACTCTCACTTACAGAAAGAAACTGACTCTCAAACAATCAAAATGTATCCTAGAAGCGTTACAAAATGCCCACCTATGTAGTGGTTAAGAGCAAAACCATAATATCATTTTGTTTTGTCTCGATTAAAATGTCTATAAATTGAGTAAAAGCTTGGGGTCCCGACGACAAAGTTTCATAGTCCAAAGATGGAGAATCGATTCCCATTATATCGTTAAGCATTTCTCGTGAAGCTTTCTTTGAAGAGATAATTCCAGAAAGTCATTATCTAAAACTAAACATTGTTCCAATTTTACAAGATTACGTAAGACTTTCTGGTTCTCAAATCTATCCATTTTCACACTCTCACTACCAAATACAGACTAACCACTTTATATAAGTTGTTCTCTTCAATATATTTTGCCAGCGCATTTAATCTGTCTTATAGTCTCTGCATATGCGCTATATTCACCTTAGCCGCAAAGCACAATTGTTCTTCCAACTTTAATTTGCTTAATGTTATAACATATCCGCCATACATTTTGTTCCATTCAAAGGTTAATCGTGAACCCCTTTTAATTTCTACCGCCACCTCAGGCACTCTAGGACCCGTTTCATCAACACTTTCAATATTCAATAATGTATAAGCATCCATTTTGATGTTGACTGTCCCACTTCCAGAAAGAACCTGATTCTCGATCAATACAAAATGACTTCTACCAATTGGGGAGGCATGTTTGGACATGCATAAGCGTCTAGACATGGGCAATTCTGCCTAGAAACAGGGGTTGGCATCGGCTAGTAACAGTATTTATTTTTAAATAAATCCAATCCAGCAAACATAACCAACAAACAACAAAACTATCAAATATAACCAACAAACAACCAAGAAACATTAAACAACATCCAACAAACATCAAACATAACCAGCAAACATAACCACCAAAACATAACCATCAAACAACAAATCACATATCTATCAAACATCAAATCACATAACGAACAAACATAAACAGCAAACATAACAATCACATCCAACAAAACCAACACTCATAACCAACATAACCAAGAAACATAACCAGCATAACCAACAAATATAACCAAAAAACATAGCCGACATAACCAACAAACATAAAAAAAAACCTCAAACATAACTAACAAAATTTAGCCGTCATAACCAACAAACATCAAACAAACGTCAAAAATAATCAAAAAACATAACCAACATCCAATGTTAATTTCCCTGTTTTAATTTCCCTAGGGATGCATTTGAAACCTCAGAGGCCTCACTACTGGTGCAATTGGTTAAAAACGCATAGGTAGGAGGTTGGTTGCCCTCAGGTCACTTTTGGCTCTTAAAAAAGCCAATAGAACTTCTGATTTCCAATGGAATGAGCCCTCACCAAAGTTAACTGAACCACCTTTTCCACAAAAACCTTATATGTTAACATTGAGCAACTTCCATAACTTACAGCTTTGGCCCCGGGGGCTGGGTTTTTTGAACTCAGAAACATAGTTATTTGACGCTTGGATATGTTTTTAATAAAATAAATATTTCAAAAGGTTTTTCAGAACCATTTAGGTAAAAAGACAAGGTGGGGGGTAGCTACCCTTTTATGACTTTTGACTCTTAAAAAGGGAGCTAGAAACTTTGTTTTCACATTGAATGAGCTTCCTTCTGAAGTTTGTGCAACCACCCCTTCCATAAAAATCTTACGTATTAACAATGGGCAACTTGTTTAAATTACAACCCTTTCCTCAGGGGCTCTGTTTTTTTCGATCCCAGAGGCATAATTTTTTACCTTTGAAGTATTTAAAACAAAATGGCTATCTCAAAATTTTGATCAGATATATCTGGGAAAATAGTGCGTGGGTTGGCCTGGTCTCCCTCTAGTCACCTTTTAGTCATAAAAAGGACACTAGATCTTCCAATTTCCAATTGAATGAGTCTCTTTCAAAGTTTGTGTGACCACCCCTTCCATTTGAAGTGTCTCTTGGTAAAATATAATGATAAAACATTGAAGCCTTATAGCTAATTTTATAGGCAACGCTATGGCGTTGCCTCTAATATGAACGGAGGGGTCCCATCCTTGAGCAATTTAGTATTGGCATCAACGAACTTTGCCAGAAGTGGCAGCGACTCAAATACGCATTTTAAAAAGTTTACAAATAAAAAAAATTAGAAAAACGGGTGTAATATTTTAAAACAAGACAATGGACCAAAAAACAAAAAAGAAAGCTATAAATTATGAAAATTCAGAACATTTCAGCTTCACCTCAGGAAGCCTTTATCAGTGTAAGAGAACAATCAAACTAAACTGAATTAAATGAAACAAAAGAAAAGGAAAAATAAAACAAAGAAAAAATAATAATAAGCAAACTTAGATCTTAATAACGACCAACATGATAATATTCACCAGCATTGGGCGATATTTTGATTAATCGATATATCGATATTTTTAATTTCGATATTTGATATATCGATTTCAATATTTTGGATCAGTTTTTTGCTATCTCATGGATTTGCCGAAGTTCAGTAGCGCAAATGGTAAATAAAGGGTATTTTGTATAGCTTTTTTTAAATAAAAATTCAAATAATATAAAATCTAACAATAAAAATAAACTTCGATTACATAAATGAATATTAAAAAAAACAGATTTGGAATTATTCGGGCTCAGGCAAAGAGAAACTACTGGCTATTCGAAAACAGCACCATGTCAATGTTTTTCCCTGAGAGTCATTTCCACCGTTCATAATTATCAGGCCAGTCTTGGAAACACTCTTTCAGATGGGACACTGGTAGCGGGCACAGAAATGAATTTCATTGCAACTTCGTACAGGTGTTTTTGGGACCCCATAGCCCGAGACTTCCACCAATTGAGTGCACAAGTTTCTCTTGAAGCTATTGGCTCCCTATTGAAAGTTTACAGAGCCATGATATATTCGCCTACTGTTGAAGCATGTCCTACATTAACTATAAGGATTTCATCGTGTGAACCCCACAAACTGGCTTGATTCTGATATGACTGCATCGCAGGAACTGCAATAGTACTTATATATTCGGATCGAGATTCAGCAGCCAGCAAGGCCAAATCTATATCCTTTACAATTTTGCTCTCAATTTGTAGAAGATCGTCTGGTGAAGATCTTCTTGAAACGCGCGTTAAGATATGTGTCCATTACGACGGGTGTGACTTGACCTAGACTTATAAGCCTTCAATGCATTTTATTAAGCAAAGGCTTTCGAGGGTCATCAGCCACATCTGAGAACCTACCAAAATCTAACTGAACAAGGTGGCGTCTCAAATCTTAGACAAAGGCAGGAGTTTCGAGATGGAAGATAGCTTTTATATGAGAACTCAATAGTTGCCCCTTCAAAGGGTGTAAGCACAACAATCACGTTTGAATAACACCCCACTCACTATCAGCGAGTATGAGGTCAACTTTACCGAGAAGCGCAGGCGAGCTTGTTACCGACTCATTCAAATCTTGTAGACTACACAACATAGTGGAGCAGTGAATTCCATCTAGTGGTCACATCAGGTTTAGTTTTTTGGTGCAAACACAGTCAAGAGAGATTTGAACCAAGCGCAACTTGTCGGTAGCTACAACACTACTTCTTGAAAAGCTGACAATATTTCTAGCCATTTGGACGAGAGGCAACAGTTCAGCAGCTTCATTAATAGCACCCCCCCCCCCACGTCAGATCTAGAGTCTGTGTGAATCTCGAAACATATGTCCATCCTGTACCTACTTGGGATGCAGCATCGTTTACGGCCCGAACCACATTTGTTCAATTATCAGTTTCTACAGCAACAACCTTTTCTTTGATCCTCTACTCAGTGGCAATTTTCATAAGGTGATCCTTAATAACTAGCCTTAGTAACTATACCGTATACTTGTATAGTTATAATTAAGCTAGATTACCTTATCTTAACTTATCTGTGACAGTTCCTTGACAGAATTTTTCACACTGAGAAAATTCACCCTGTCTGATCGGCTAGTTTAGCTTTGATAACATTCAAAATCCGAACTTTTCATTATAACATCATTTGTCGTGAACTTTTCTTTGTCAGTTAGTTAGTAATCATTTACACGTATCTGACTCGGGAGCCGGAAGTGAATTCTTGCAAAAAAAGATGCCAGGGTAAGATGTAAGATATGGATTACTAAAATCAATTATAGATGAAAGAATTCAACCTGCAAAGAAGCATGCGGAAAATTTGAAGAATTCTCATGTGGTGGATTTTTATAGGGGGCTAGACACTCCCAAAAAATATTGGCTCTGATAATACGTTTCGATATTCGATCTGATATATCCATATTCGATCAGATATATCGATATAGTCAGATCGATATTTGATCCGATTTGTCAATATATCAATATAGATATCAAATATCGCCCAACACTAATATTCACCATGCATTAGCAACGAAACAAACAAAAGTATGACAAATTAGGCTGTTTCTTTGGTAAATCACAAAGCAAACAAGCAACAGCAACGATGGTGTTTGGTTTGATAATAAAATCTAGCAAAATGAAAAAGTATGTTTTATTAAAAAAAATTAAATATGCCCTAGGTTCAAACAGTTATAACTAAATACAGGTGAACCAGGTTATTAATTTTTTTAAATCTTACCCATAGTCTATAATTTCATTTAAAACATTTCGATAGGATGAACTGTAAAAGAAATCTCAGGTTATAAATGGACACTCAGGTAAAAACAGGTAACAGGTACAAAAATTACGTATCATAAATTGAATGGATCTTATGATTTGCTAATCTAGCAGAGGCACATTGATTCTTTCCAGAATTAATTTTATCCTGACCTTGGTTTATAAGATTGACACTTGTTTGGGGCTTATTATTCAAGTTGTTAATGTTCAAGGTACTTGTTTTGACATATATTTTAATTAAGTTATTGTAAATGAGATTTAATCCATATTCTCCTTCATCTTTTAATACTAATCCCCCCTTAGGTAGTCCTTTGTTTTATTTCCGTTATTTCTCGGACATTATGTAAAAGTCCAACAGAAGCGTAAAATATTTTCCTTTGACCATAACTATATTGTGAAAGGACAAACAAATGCTCTGCTACTGCCTCTTCAAAAGTTTCTAGTTTTTTCATATTTTAAAAAACTATCTATTTACAATATGCTGTTGTAATCTATTTTCTAAATTTCTGTGTTCTTCCCACATAAGACTCTCCACGAAAACAAGTTCCCCTCAAATACATACTCAACAGGGCCTCTTAATGTTTACGCAAGTCCCATGAGTTATAAATAAAGGAGGACAACTGCGGTAGGGCGTAAGATCCAGATCTATGGACCACAGCCTCTACAAATGGCTGTTTCAACTCTGTTGGTGTATACACAAGACTGGGGAACTTGCAGTCAACTCTACTCCTACTTGAGGAGTGGTGCCCTCGAGGAAATTATAAACTGGTAAACACCATAGCATTCGCACGAGATTCTGAATAATGGATAATTCTTCTAGGTATGGTTTGTTTTGGCGGGCGTTTTCGGGCTGAACAACCTCTTCCTAGCTAATTATCTGCTATGGACTCCTTATTATTTCTCCCAGTAGTAGCCTAATATTTTTAGCCATGAATATATAATGAATCGAAGGTAATTGGCTTTCGATTGCCTGTGCAGGATTTCGACTCCTGTTGATAGAAGAGCATAGCCAAGTGCTGAAAACCATGTTGTGACCAAGATGGGCTCAGGATTGCACAAAGTCTGCATCCATATTGGAGGTCCCAGGGACTTCTCGCTGTCCGGTTTTAAGCCGGCTTAAGCGCTTTGGTGTACACCTCAGAAGATATGATGGGCCCCCCTTTTGCGTACAAGTTCGGTCTTCATTGTCCGTCAGGATTCAAACCAAAAATCCCGATCATCCCTAGATTTCTATGACTATCTACCTTAATTCTGCCCTAGGATGGATGGATGGATGGATTGATGATAGAACTTTAGGGATGATCAAGATTTTCGGGTCTACTCACGACAGACTCATGATCCCGCCTGCAGTGGTCTCCGGGATAATTTCTTTTCCTGAGGCCAAAAGAATTTCAATGATTTGAAGAATAGGAAAATTGCAACTTATACCGTTACGAAGTTAAAAAATAACTATCGTATCTACGTTCTAACTGACAAATTCAGAAAATATGAACTGGACTAATTAAGACTTTCAGAAATTTGTATCCACATACACATATCTAGCTAGATATATATAAGTCTTGTTTAGGCTAAGAAGGTATTATTAATAGAATGCTAATCTTCTATTTTAGGACTAAAAAGTACAGGGTATCAGCAATAGTAGTATATTCCAATGTAGAACCGACTGATGGAGATTGTAGGGACTCGGATGAATTTTACTTACTGTTATATGAACAAATAGGCAGTGTCCCAGGTGGAGAATGTTGTTTTCATTAAGGAATTATAACACCAAGGTCGGTAGAAATAGGAATATATAGTATCCTAGCCTAGATAAATTTGGTGTAGGAAAAGAAAACAGTGATGGCCACAGACTACTGCAATTTTGTAGGAATAACAATCTAGTTATAGACAATACAGTATTTGGTCATAAACTGGCCCATAAGTTAAGATGGTGTTCACGTGATGGTAAGTCAGCTAACTTTATTGATTATGTTATTGTAAACCAAAGACTGGAAGGAACAATACAAGATACTAGGGTATATAGGAGTGCTGTTGTTGATGTCAAAAGTAAAGATCAGCATCTAGCAGGTTAATTTAAAGCTGAAGTTTCGGAAGTGTAACTACTTTCCGGGAAATTATAACGTTGGTTGACTCCAGGATGAGAATTTTAGATGATCGTTACAGGAACAGTTGAATACTAAACTGAAGAGTATAAAATTTGAAAATGTGGAAGATGGATGAAATTATTTTAGGAAAATAATTTGCGAGGTTGCTGATTGTGAGTAGTATCCATCTTTTGAATTCGGCCACTTTATGTTCCTTCCGGTTTTTCTGGTAGGTAATTCTATTCTACAGGGGCATTACACCCTTTCAAAG
>NC_142794.1:100399436-100520058 GCF_049724085.1 Artemia sp. Qi Xiang Cuo | reverse complement strand
TTAGTCCGGGTTGCAGCGGTAGCTAGCAACCTAGTAAGAGACGATCACCTCCAATGTCAAGAAATATAAAACCCCCCAACTCCTAAAAAAGAGTCAGATCAAAACAAAAAGTACACCATTAGAACCGCCTTGTCCAAAACCCCTGAATAGGAAACCTTCTGTCATTTGGCTTGAACAGCAAGGGAAATATATTGGCTTGAAAATAAAGAAAATTGACTTTAACCACGTAATTCTCCACAAACGGCATATTTTTTCTTTATTTTTTTTCTTTTCCAAAGATAGCTTGGCACTGGAACATCGTAGAGAGTTGTTGAATGGCTCATTTTAAATGAAATTAATTGGGTTAAAAATCTTTTGTAACTAAAATAAATTATTTCTATGAAAGAATAAATTTTCCCGCTAAACTGCATTTTTGATGTCTTTTCATACTGCAGTCTTTTTCAAAAATATTTGATTTTTGTACATAAATCATAATCGTATACCAGCAGTAAGATTTTCCGGGTTGCAGCGGTAGCTAGCAAACTAGTAAGAGACGATCACCTCCAATGTCAAGAAATATAAAACCCCCCAACTCCTAAAAAAGAGTCAGATCAAAAAAAAAGTACACCATTAGAACCGCCTTGTCCGAATCCTCTATAAAGGAAACTTACCGCCCTTTGGCTTGAATAACAAAGAAAATATATTGGCTTCAAAATCAAGAAAATTGACTTTTACCACGTTATTCTCCACAAACAGGATATTTTTTTCTTTCCGCTTTTTCTTTCTGCTCAGCTAGCTGGGCACTGGAAAATCATAGAGAGCTGTATAATAGCTCATTTTAAAGGCAATTGCAACATCTAGTCACTTTTGTAATTAAAAATAAAATACTTTTTAAAGTAGAATCAATTTTGTCAAAAAAATTGCATTTTTGATGTATTTTCTTACTGCAGTCTTTTCAAAGATATTTGAATTTTGAAGCAATAAAACAGTCCATGGTAATGAACTCTATAGTAATAATAGCTACTTGTCTCAATAGTAACCGAAACTCCTGGAACCAAAATTTTCTTTTTTGGCTTAATCGCTAAAATTATTATGTAAACTGCAAAAATATTTATGATGCCTAATCAGTAATAGTAAGTTCTTAATTTAAACAACAAAAATACATGAAAATTTTAAAATTAGTTTTGCTTTTTGTCTCCTGGAACCAAAATTTTTTTCATCTCAGTTCAAAGTTATTACTGTATCCTGGAACTAAACTTTTTTGGTCTGTAACCCGTAAAGTACGTATCTCCATATTATTGTCTTATAATTGCAATTATTTTAGCTTTCAGTCCAGAATCACTAAACTTATTATGTAAACTGCAAAAATATTTATGGTGTCTAACCAATAATACTAATTTTGTAATTCAAACAAGATAAATACACTGAAAATTTTAATAATTAGTTTCTAGTTTGTATGCTAGGTTTTATTATAATAAAGAGACAAATCATTTTACCGATTATCTACTAATAACCATATATGACGTAATAAGTGACATGACGTAATATCTAAAACCTATTGTGTACTAATAACCATATATGACTTAATGAGCGACGTGACGTAAAACTTGAAAAAATTAATTTTTATTTTATTTTCGTTTTTAGTTCAGAATCGCTAAAGTTATAAACTGCAAAAATATTTATGGTGTCTGAACAATAGTTTTAATCTTTTAATTTAGACTAGAAAAATACCTGAAAATTTAAAAATTAGTTTAATTTTTTGTTAGGTTCTTGATACTTGATACGGGACATAGAAATTCAACTAATGGTTACATAATGGTTTCAATCAAGCAAGCTACACGCAAGTTAAAAAAAGAGTACTACCAAAAAACAGAGATAGCATCTTGAAAAGAGAATTTACAATAAAGCAATCGACAATTTGCACTATATTAAACTTATATTAAAGTTTAGATATTTAGATCCGGGTTGAAGCGGTAGCTAGCAACCTAGTAAGAGACGATCACGTCCAATGTTAAGAAATATAAAAACCCCTAACTCCTAGAAAAAGAGTCAGACCAAAACAAAAAGTACACCATTAGAACTGCCTTGTCCGAAACCCTATAAAGGCAATTTACCGTCCTTTGGCTTGAATAGCAAAGAAAATATATTGGCTTGAAAATCAAGAAAATTGACTTTAACCATGTTATTCTCCACAAACGGCATATTTTTTTTATAATAAAGAACGAACTCTTGCCTATAATAACTTATATAGGCATCCGGGTTGCAGCAGTAGCTAGCAACCTAGTAAGAGACGATCACGTCCAATGTTAAGAAATATAAAAACCCATAGTTCCTAACAAAGGAGTCAGATCAATCCGGGTTGCAGCGGTAGCTAGCAACCTAGTAAGAGACGATCACCTCCAATGTCAAGAAATATAAAACCCCCCAACTCCTAAAAAAAGAGTCAGATCAAAACAAAAAGTACACCATTAGAACCGCCTTGTCCGAATCCTCTATAAAGGAAACTTACCTCCCTTTGGCTTGAATAACAAAGAAAATATATTGGCTTGAAAATCAAGAAAATTGACTTTTACCACGTTATTCTCCACAAACGGGATATTTTTTCTTTCCGCTTTTTCTTTCTGCTCAGCTAGCTGGGCACTGGAAAATCATAGAGAGCTGTATAATAGCTCATTTTAAAGGAAATTGCAACATCTAGTCACTTTTGTATTTAAAAATAAAATACTTTTTAAAGTAGAATCAATTTTGTCAAAAAAATTGCATTTTTGATGTATTTTCATACTGCAGTCTTTTCAAAGATATTTGAATTTTGAAGCAATAAAACAGTCCATGTAATGAACTCTATAGTAATAATAGCTACTTGTCTCAATAGTAACCGAAACTCCTGGAACCAAAATTTTCTTTTTTGGCTTAATCGCTAAAATTATTATGTAAACTGCAAAAATATTTATGATGCCTAATCAGTAATAGTAATTTTTTAATTTAAACAACAAAAATACATGAAAATTCTAAAATTAGTTTTGCTTTTTGTCTCCTGGAAGAAATTTTTTTTTCATCTCAGTTCAAATTTATTATTGTATCCTGTAACCCGTAAAGTACATATCTCCATATTATTGTCTCATAATTGCAATTATTTTAGTTTTCAGTCCAGAATCACTAAACTTATTATTTAAACTGCAAAAATATTTATGGTGTCTAACCAATAATACTAATTTTGTAATTCAAACAAGATAAATACCTGAAAATTTTAAAATTAGTTTTGTTTTATGCTAGGTTTTAGATACTCGACACGGGATTTTGTGTGCTTAATAATTTTAAATCTTGAAAAAATATGGTCTCACGCGAGTGGAAAAAAAGAAAGAATAACCAAAAACAATATCAAAATAGAACAATCCAAATTTCTACTAATAGAAAACTTTACTACACAAAAAATAAAGCTAACATCCTGAAATATAAGAAAAGTTTATTTAAAAGAGATAAAAATGCCACCAAACGCAATAAAGCTCGAGCACGCGTAAGGATTGCTACTAAGATGTCTTGTGATCCAGGATTTAAGAAAATGAAATATGACAGAGCAAAACAGAGGTATCTTACGGATCAGGGGTATCGAGAAGGGAAAATTGAGACAGCGAAACAAAAGAGCAAGGAACGGTATGATAACGATATAGATTACCGAAACAAACATAAGAAAAAAGTTGCTACCAGAATAATGGGTAGATACTGGGGTGACAAAATTATAATAAAGAACGACCTCTTACCTATACTAAATATTATACGCCACTTAATTATAGTATACGTTATCCGGGTTGCTACAGTAAAGAACGATCTCTCATCCATAGTAACTGATAAATGGTGGTTCCAGGGGTATTACACTTGAGGTTCGTCTCTTACTATTTAAAAGAAGAAAAAGCCGTAAGCTTTTTCCTGTTTGTAATGATATAGCATAAAAGAAAACCCAAGTGGTAACTGATTACAGTAAAGAACGATCTCTCGCTCATAGTAACTGATTTGTCAATTAGGTCTTTTTATACATAATTATCCATTATTATATAAAACACGGTAATTTTTGGGGGGATTTTATAATAAAGAACGAACTCTTGCCTATATCCGGGTTGCAGCGGTAGCTAGCAATCCGGGTTGCAGCGGTAGCTAGCAACCTCGTAAGAGACGATCACGTCCAATGTTAAGAAATATAAAAACCCATAGTTCCTAAAAAAGGAGTAAGATCAAAACAAAAAGTACACCATAAGAACCGCCTTGTCCGAAACCCCTGTATAGGAAACTTTCTGTCCCTTGGCTTGAACAGAAAGGGAAATATATTGGCTTGAAAATCAAGAAAAGTGGTAGCTACTACAACATTCTTCCTAAACGGGATATTTTTTTCTTTTTTTCTTTTTTTCTTTGTTTCCAGAGATAGCTTGGCACTGGAACATCGTAGAGGGTTGTTCAATAGCTCATTTTAAAGGAAATTAATTGGGTTGAAAACCTTTTGTAACTAAAATAAATTATTTCTAAAAGAGAATAAATTTGTCCACCAAAAACTGCATTTTCGATGTCTTTTCACACTGCAGTCTTTCAAACATAATCGTATACCAGCGGTAAGATTTGAACCCATGCCTCCGAAGAGACTGGTGGCTAACACCAGTGCCTTGGACCACTCGGCCAGGTTGCCTCTCATAAATAATATATATGTGAATCCGGGTTGCAGCAGTAGCTAGCAATCTAGTAAGAGACGATCAGTCCAATGCTAAGAAATATAACAAAACTCCTAAAAATAGAGTCAGATCAAAACAAAAGTACATCATTAGAATTACCTTGTCTGAAACCCTACTAGATAAATATTGAATGTCGTCATAGTTTTATATTAGAGCTATGACGTGAATAGACAAACACGAAATTATATTGTTGTTTCTGAAGACGTCATGAAATTTACATTAAAAGACGATCATTGGAATAACAAACAATAGCATACATTGGAATTAGTTAGCTACTTGATTGTTTGAGGTTCGTCTCTTACTATTTCAAAGAAAAAAAAGCTGTAGGCTTTTTCCAGTTTGTAATCAGTTTATTATCGTGGTTGCAGCGGTAGCTAGCAACTTACATAAAGGACCGATATAGTTTATCATAAATGGTATTTGTCAATAAGGTTTGTTTATATAATTTTATATTAAAAGACGATCGTTAGAATACCAAACCATTGTATATATTGGACTTAGTTAGCTGCCTGATTCTTTGAGGTTCGTCTCATACTAATCCGAATAAGAAAAAGCCATAGGAGTTTTCTTGTTTGTAATCAGGGTTATTATCAAACAGTGCGTGGTAAAGAAGTGTATAGTAAGAGCCTCGTCTCAATAGTAACCGAAACTTTAAAAAACGGAATTTTTATATTTTTATGATGAATTTAAATATGTAATAAATATATATGACGCAATGAGTGATTACGTTAACATTGAAAAAATCAATTTTTATTTTATTTTAGTTTTAGTTCAGAATCAATACAGTTATAAGCTGAATAAATATTTATGGTATCTGAGCGATAATTTTAATCTTGTAATTTAAACTGGAAAAATACGTGAAAATTTTTTTACAGTAAAGAACGATCTCTCGCCCCTATCAGGGTTTCAGCGGTAGCTAGCAACCTAGTAAAAGACGATCACCTCCAATGTTAAGAAATATAAAACCCCCCAACTCCTAAAAAAAAGAGTCAGATCAAAACAAAAAGTACACCTATAGAACCGCCTTGTCCGAAACCTCTATAAAGGAAACTTACCGCCCTTTGGCTTGAATAACAAAGAAAATATGTTGGCTTGAAAATAAAGAAAATTGACTTTTACCACGTTATTCTCCACAAACGGGATATTTTTTCTTTCGGCTTGATTTTCCTCCTCAGCTAGCTGGGCACTGGAAAATCATAGAGAGCTGTATAATTTATATTAAAGGACGATCATTAGAAAAGCACACCATTGCATATATTGGACTGAGTTATTTTTTCAGTTCAAAATCGCTGAAGTTATTATGTAAACTGCAAAAATATTTATGATATCTGAGCAATAATTTTAATCTAAAAAAAGTTTTACATCCGCATTGCAGTGGTAGCTAGCAACCTAGTAAGAGACGATAACCTCCAATGTTAAGAAATATAAAAACCCCCAACTCCTAAAAAAAGAGTCAGATCAAAACAAAAAGTACACCATTAGAACCGCCTTGTCCGAATCCTCTATAAAGGAAACTTACCGCCCTTTGGCTTGAATAACAAAGAAAATATATTGGCTTGAAAATCAAGAAAATAGACTTTTACCACGTTATTCTCCACAAACGGGATATTTTTTTCTTTCCGCTTGATTTTTCTCCTCAGCTAGCTGGGCACTGGAAAATCATAGAGAGCTGTATAATAGCTCATTTTAAAGGATATTGCAACATCTAGTCACTTTTGTATTTAAAAATAAAATACTTTTTAAAGTAGAATCAATTTTGTCAAAAAAATTGCATTTTTGATGTATTTTCATACTGCAGTCTTTTCAAAGATATTTGAATTTTGAAGCAATAAAACAGTTCATGGTAATGAACTATATAGTAATAATAGCTACTTGTCTCAATAGTAACCGAAACTCCTGGAACCAAAATTTTCATTTTTGGCTTAATTGCTAAAATTATTATGTAAACTGCAAAAATATTTATGATGCCTAATCAGTAATAGTAATTTTTTAATTTAAACAACAAAAATACATGAAAATTCTAAAATTAGTTTTGCTTTATGTCTCCTGGAATTGGTTAAAGGCCGATTGTGCTTGCCACTGCACCTCAATGCCTTTAACTTCAGAAACAGTAGCACCACTTTTAACTGTAGTAGCAGTGGTAGAATTAGTAGTAGCCTTAGCTTTAGTAGAAACAGTAATAGTAGTAGCTTTAGCAGGCAATCTGCATGCACAAAGTGTGCTTTGATTTAGTTCAAATTTTCTCCATATTGTCTCGACTGATGTCATATTCTCTCAAATTCCCCCTCTACGAATGACGTCATATGTAGTTAGTTACGACCCTAAATAACGTCATGCTAAAACTTAAAAGAACGTCATATGATGCAGGTACCAATATAAATAAATACCTAAGACTAGGTCACCTTAGTCTATTACAAATAACCATGCCAAAGAGATCAAAGCAAAAGAAACGTCGTTTGGAGCTCTCCGAAGATAACAAGGACGTATCGAGTCTCAATGTAACCCAGTCTCAAGACAAAGTTTGTGGCGTGTGCTTAGAAACAGTTTGGGAAAAAGCTGTGGCGAGTAGCCAGCGTTTTGGACTTCTACCTAATTGTAGTGACATATTCTGCCTTGACTGCATCAGAACGTGGCGAAAAACAGGAACTCCTGAAAAGAAAGTGGTAAGGGCTTGTCCACTGTGTCGTATTCGTTCTGACTTTGTTCTCCCAAGCACAAATTGGATCGAGTCCAAGGAAGAAAAGGAGAAGCTAATAATGGAATATAAACAAACTTTACGCACTAAACCTTGTCGATATTTCAAAAGAGGAAGACGCAAGTGTCCGTTTGGTAAAAAATGTTTTTATCTTCATGCCGTTGATAAAAAAAAATTATGAGAAAAGTACCCTTGGAGCTGTGCAAAAATAAATATGTATTTTCTTAGGAAAGAAAAATGTGTCCTTCCATGCCTTTGGGGTCTTGTCCTTATGATGAAAAATATTAATTTTATATTCAAGGTGAAATATGTGAGCACCATCGCATCCCCTGCATACTACCTGAAAATGAGCAACATAAAACGAAACATAGAAGGAATACATCGAGTGGCATGAAAAGGACATTGGATTATCATTTGCAGTGGCCCAGTCTCAAGACAAACTCTGCGGCGTATGTTTGGAAACAGTTTGGGAAAAAGTTTTAGCTAGTAGACAGGCTTTCAGACTTTTGCCTAATTGTGTACACATGTTCTGCCTTGACTGCGTCAGGTCTTGGTGACAAACGCAGACTCTTGAAAATGAAGTCGTAAAATCTTGTCCTGGGTGTCGTGTTCATTCTAACTTTGTTTTTCCAAGCAGATATTGGATCGAGTCGAAGGAATTATAGTAAAGAACGACCTCTTGTCTATACTAAATTTATAGGTCACTTAACTATAGTATAGGCTAGTACAGTTATATTTAAAGTCAATATATTAAAAATTATAATAAAGATTACATAAAGTATCGATGTGGTTCATTATAAATTATGTACCGGGAATCGAACCCGGACCTGCTAAATGAAAGCCACCTATCCTACCCGCTAGACCATATGGGACTATAAAACAGTATGATTTAAGAACCATATGCATATTATTATTTTATCATACTTATAATAAAGATCGAACTCTTCCCTATACTAATTTGCATACGCAACTTCACTATAGTTAAGATTACAGTATTTATATTATACATCATTATAAATTATAAAAGGTTCAAATGTTCGAAGATTATAGAGTTAAAAAATTTCCCTCACCGGGAATCGAACCCGAGCCTGTTAAGTGAAAGTTAACTATCCTAGCCACTAGACAATATGGAACCATAAAGAAGTATGATTTAAGAGCCATATGCATATTATTATTTCACCATACCAATTATAATAAGGCCAAAACAAAATAGTCGACATCCGGTTGCAGCGGTAGCTAGCAACCTAGTAAGAGACGATCACGTCCAATGTTAAGAAATATGAAAACCCATAGTTCCTAACAGAGGAGTCAGATCAAAACAAAAAGTACACCATTAGAACCGCCTTGTCCGAAACCCCTGTATAGGAAATTTTCTGTCCCTTGGCTTGAACAGCAAGGGATATATATTGGCTTGAAAATCAAGAAAAGTGGCAGCTATTACAACATTTTACCTAAACGGGATATTTTTTTATTTTTTTTCTCTTTTCTTTTGTATCCAGAGATAGCTTGGCACTGGAACATCGTAGAGGGTTGTTCAATAGCTCATTTTAAAGGAAATTAATTGGGTTAAAAATCTATAGTAACTAAAATAAATTATTTCTAAAAGAGAATAAATTTTTCCACCAAAAACTGCATTTTCGATGTCTTTTCACACTGCAGTCTTTCAAACATAATCGCATACCAGCGGTAAGATTTGAACCCACGCCTCCGAAGAGACTGGTGGCTAACACCAGTGTCTTGGACCACTCGGCCAGGCTGCCTCTCATAAATAAATATATATGTGAATTTGGGTTGCATTATAAATACTAAATTTTATTAACGATCATTGAAATAACCAACAATTGCATACATTTTACTTAGTTAGCTACTTGATTGTTTGATTATAATAAAGAACGACCTCTTGCCTATACTAAATTTTATATGCCACTTAATTATAGTATAGGTTAGTAATTCAACAGATAGCTTGGCACTGGAACATCGTAGAGAGTTGCTCAATGGCTCATTTTAAAGGAAATTAATGGGGTTAAAAAACCTTTTGTAATTAATCCGGGTTGCAGCGGTAGCTAGCAACCTAGTAAGAGACGATCACGTCCAATGTTAAATAAAAAAGCCATAGCTCCTAAAAAACGAGTCAGATCAAAACAAAAAGTACACCATTAGAACCGCCTTGTCCGAAACCCCTGTATAGGAAACTATTTGTCATTTGGCTTGAACAGCAAGGGAAATATATTGGCTTGAAAATCAAGAAAATTGACTTTAACCACTTTATTCTCCACAAAAGGCAGTTTCTTTTCCACAGATAGCTTGGTCCAGGTTGCAGCGGTAGCTAGCAACCTAGTAAGAGACGATCACGTCCAATGTTAAGAAATATAAAAACCCATAGCTCCTAAAAAGGGAGTCAGATCAAAACAAAAAGTACACCATTAGAACCGCCTTGTCCGAAACCCCTGTATAGTAAAATTTCTGTCCCTTGGCTTGAACAGCAAGGGAAACATATTGGCTTGAAAATCAAGAAAACTGGCAGCTACTACAACATTCTGCCTAAAGGATATTTTTTTTTCTTTGTTTCCAGAGATAGCTTGGCACTGGAACATCGTAGATATTTGTTCAATGGCTCATTTTAAAGGAAATTAATTGGGTTAAAAATCTATAGTAACTAAAATAAATTATTTCTAAAAGAGAATAAATTTTTTCACCAAAAACCGCATTTTTGATGTCTTTTCACACTGCAGTCTTTCAAACATAATACCAGCGGTAAGATTTGAACCCACGCCTCCGAAGAGACTGGTGGCTAACACCAGTGCCTTGGACCACTCGGCCAGGCTGCCTCTCATAAATAAATATATTTGTGAATTTGGGTTGCAGCAGTAGCTAGCAACCTAGTAAGAGACGATCACGTCCAATGCTAAGAAATATAAAAACCAAAACTCCTAAAAATATACATTAAAATTACATAAAGGATCGATACTGTAAATGGGTTTTTTGTAAGTATCATCCGTATGATGGTTTTAATGATAGCTGAATTACAATTTAAAGAAATTGACCCCGGGTGGCCTTGAACCACCAACCTTTCGGTTAACGGCCGATCGTGTTAGCCCCTTACACCACGACATCATCAGGTAAAGTTGTAAAATTAGCAATATGATACATAGAGGTTGGATACAGCTCATTATAATTGGAACTATGTAAGTTTAATCGGATATAGCTGAAACCTAGTAAAGAACAAACCACGGCAAATAGTAACTAAAAGTTAAGATAGTAAAAGCATCCTCTCTTGCTATTCCATCTAAGAAAAAACCATAAGCTTTTTCCTGTTTTTCTTGATCTGGGTTGCAGCGGTAGCTAGCAACCTAGTAAGTTACATTAAAGAACGAACTGTTGCCCATAGTAACTGAAGTAATAAAAGAAATTATTATATAGATGATTATTTTTATTATCCGGGTTGTAGCAGTAGCTAGAAACCAAGAGACGAACACGTCCAATGTTAAGAATTTACAGTAAAGAACGATCTCTCCCCCATAGTAACTGATATACGGTGGTTCCAGGGGTAATCCGGATTGCAGCGGTAGCTAGCAACCTAGTAACAGACAATCAAGTCCAATGCTAAGAAATATAAAAGCTCCTAACTCCTAAAAAAAGATTCAGATCAAAACAAAAAGTACACCATTAGAACCGCCTTGTCCGAAACCCCTATAAAAAAAAAATAACGGGATATTTTTTTTTTCTTTTCCTCAGATAGCTTGGCACTAAAACATCGTAGAAAGTTGTTCAATGGCTCATTTTAAAGGAAATTAATTGGGTTAAAAATCTTCAGTAACTAAAATAAATTAATTCTAAAAGAGAATAAATTTTTCCACCAAAAACTGCATTTTTGATGTCTTTTCATGCTGCAGTCTTTTCAAAGATATTTGATCCGGGTTGCAGCGGTAGCTAGCAACCTAGTAAGAGACGATCACGTCCAATGTTAAGAAATATAATCCGGGTTGCAGCGGTAGCTAGCAACCTAGTAAGAGACGATCACGTCCAATGTTAAGAAATATAAAAACCCATAGTTCCTAAAAAAGGAGTCAGATCAAAACAAAAAGTACACCGTTAGAACCGCCTTGTCTGAAACCCGTGTATAGGAAGCTTTCTGTCCCTTGGCTTGAACAGCAAGAGAAATATATTGGCTTGAAAATCAAGAAAAGTGGCAGCTACTACAACATTCTTCCTAAACGGGATATTTTTTTCTTTTTTTCTTTGTTTCCAGAGATAGCTTGGCACTGGAACATCGTAGAGGGTTGTTCAATAGCTCATTTTAAAGGAATTTAATTGGGTTAAAAATCTTTTGTTACTAAAATAAATTATTTCTAAAAGAGAATAAATTTGTCCACCCAAAACTGCATTTTTGATGTCTTTTCAAACTGCAGTCTTTCAAACATTACATTATTATAATAAAGAATGACCTCTTTCCTATACTAAATTTTATAGGCCGCTTAACTATAGCATAGGCTAGTACAGTTATTATATTTAAGGCCAATATATTAAAATTTTCCACTAAAAGACGGTCATTGGAATAAAAACCCAATACTACATTTGATTTAGTTAGCTACTTGATTGTTTGAGGCTAGTCTCTTACTATTTCAAAGAAGAAAAAGCCGTAGGCTTTTTCCTGTTTGTAATCAATTAGAAAGAGTTCTACCTTTAATGTAATGTAATAAAGATCAAACTCTTCCCTCTACTAACTTGCATACGCAACTTCACTATAGTTAAGATTACAGTATTTATATTTTTACATTAAAAGACGATCACTGAAATAACAAACCATTCCATACATTGGATTTAGTTAGCTACTTGATTGTTTGAGTTTTGCTACTTAAGAACGACAAAGATGTAAATGTTCTCATTCTTGATTAGAATAATGGTTAGATCGAAGCAAGCTATACGCAAGTTGAAAAAACAGTACTACACAAACAACAGAGATAGTATTACATTAAAGAACGATCTTCAGTCCATATCCGGGTTGCAGCGGTAGCTAGCAACCTAGTAAGAGACGATCACGTCCAATGTTAAGAAATATAAAAACCCATAGCTCCTAAAAAGGAGTCAGATCAAAACAAAAAGTACACCATTAGAACCGCCTTGTCCAAAACCCCTGTATAGGAAATTTCTGTCCCTTGGCTTGAACATCAAGGGAAATATATTGGCTTGAAAATCAAGAAAATTTACTTTAACCTCGGTAGTCTTCCAAACCGGGATATTTTTTTTTTTCTTTTTTGTTTCCAGAAATAGATTGGTACTGGAACATCGAAGAGGGTTGTTCAATAGCTCATTTTACTGGAAATTAATTGGGTTAAAAATATATATTAACTAAAATAAATTATTTATAAAAGAGAATAAATTTTTCCAATAAAAACTGTATTTTTGATGCAGTGACGTCATAATTACTATATCCGGGTTGCAGCGGTAGCTAGCAACCTAGTAAGAGACGATCACGTCCAATGTTAAGTAATATAAAAACCCATAATTCCTACAAAAAGAGTCAGATCAAAACAAAAAGTACACCATTAGAATCGCCTTGTCCGAAATTCCTATAAGGGAAACTTACAGCCCTTTGGCTTGAATAACAAAGAAAATATATTGGCTTGAAAATCAAGAAAATTGACTTTAACCACGTTATTCTCCTCAAAGGGGATATTTTTTTCTTTCTTCTTCTTTTCCAAAGATAGCTTGGCACTGGAACAATTACAATAAGGAACGAACTGAACCCATAGTAACTTAAGTATTAAATCAAACAGTTCGTGGTCATAATAAAGAGCTGTGTAATGGCTCATTTTAAAGAAAACTGCTGTATATAGAAACCTTTTGCAATTAACAAACTTAATTATTATTATAAAACAAATTGTTACGACATGGTAAAGAACTAACTCATGGCGATAGTAACTAATTTAATTTTGAAAAGAAAGAATTACGGCGGAAACCTAAATGGTAGCATAAGTAAGCTACATTTCTTAAGAACTGCCCACCGGAATTTGAACTCAGATCGCCGGATTCAAAGTCTTATGTTTTAACCACTACACCAAGAAACGTTCATTTAAGAAAGAATTTTAACGGTATATGATAACTTAAATACCGAAATAAGTGCTAACCACTACACCAAGAAACATTCATATAAAAAAGAATCCGGGTTGCAGCGGTAGCTAGCAACCTAGTAAGAGACGATCACATCCAATGTTAAGAAATATAAAAACCCATAGCTCCTAAAAAAGGAATCAGATCAATATATAATAAATTATAATAAGGAACGACCTCTTGCCTATACTAAATTTTATATGTTATTTCTGGGTTGCAGCGGTAGCTATCCAGGTTGCAGCGGTAGCTAGCAACCTAGTAAGAGACGATCACGTCCAATGTTAAGAAATTATAATAAAGAATGACCTCTTGAGTATACTAAATATCATACACCACTTAATTATAGTATAGGTTAGTAATTCCATAGTTATAGTAAAGAACGAGCTAGGATCGACGTAAAGAGTTATTAATAGAAGTTTTATTTAGACTTTAAAAAGATTAGAGTAAGGACCGAAGTCTATCTCATAGTAACTGATACAACAGGGAAAAGAAAAAGAGGTCTGAGGTGTATATGACGTCATTATAATGATGAACTGACTCTTGCCTATACTAACTTGCATAGGCAACTAAACTGTAGTTAATATTACAGTACTTATATTATTATAAAGCAAAAGGTATGAGAAAAAAACTACGAAACTTTGTAAACTGCCAAAATATTTAGGATCTTTTAGTAGCATATCCGGGTTGCAGCGGTAGCTAGCAACCTAGTAAGAGACGATCACGTCCTATGTTAAGAAATATAAAAACTCATAGCTCTAAGAAAAGGAGTAAAATCAAAACAAAAAATACACCGTTAGAACCGCCTTGTCCGAAACCCCTGTATAGGAAAGTTTCTGTCATTTAGCTTGAACAGCAAGGGAAATATATTGGCTTGAAAATCAAGAAAATTTACTTCAACCACGTTATTCTCCACAAACGGCATATTTTTTTCTTTTTTTTTTCTTTTCCACAGATAGCTTGGCACTGGAATATCGTAGAGTTGTTCAATGGCTCATCTTAAAGGAAATTAATTGGGTTAAAAATCTTTTGTAACTAGTAAAGCAAAGAACGATCTCTCATTCATAGTAACTGATATATGATGGTTCAAGGGGTAACCGGGATGCAGCGGTAGCTAGCAACCTAGTAAGAGACGATCACATCCAATGTTAAGAAATAAAAAAAACCCATAACTCCTAAAAAAAAAGTCAGATCAAAACAAAAAGTGCACCATTAGAACCGCCTTGTCCGAAACCAATGTATAGAAAACTTTCTGTCCCTTGGCTTGTCCGGGTTGCAGCGGTAGCTAGCAACCTAGCAAGGGACGATCACGTCCAATGTTAAGAAATATAAAAACCCATAGTTCAGTACACCCTTAGAACCGCCTTGTCCGAAACACCTTTATAGAAAAACTTTCTGTCCCTTGGCATGAACAGCAAGGGAAATATATTGGCTTGATCCGGGTTGCAGCGGTAGCTAGCAACCTAGTAAGAGACGATCACGTCCAATGTTAAGAAATATAAAAACCCCTAACTCCTAAAAAAAGAGTCAGATCAAAACAAAAAGTACACCATTAGAACCGCCTTGTCCGAAACCCCTATAAAGGAAACTTACCGCCCTGCGGCTTGAATAACAAAGAAAATATATTGGCTTGATAATCAAGAAAATTGACTTTAACCACGTTATTCTCCCCAAACGGGATATTTTTTTATTTCTTTCTTTTCCACGGATAGCTTGGCACTGGAACATCGTAGAGAGTTGTTCAATGGCTTATTTTAAAGGAAATCTTTAGATCTCGTGCTATTTGTACTTAATTTTTTTTTTATTAATTTTCTTTACGAAAAACTTAATTTTGTATATACAATATTAATCAATGACGTCATAGTCTTTGGATGTAGTTAGTATTTAATCCGGGTTGCAGCGGTAGCTAGCAACCTAGTAAGAGACGATCACCTCCAATGTTATGAAATATAAAACCCCCCAACTCCTAAAAAAAGAGTCAGATCAAAACAAAAAGTACACCATTAGAACCGCCTTGTCCGAATCCTCTATAAAGGAAACTTACCGCCCTTTGGTTTGAATAACAAAGAAAATATATTGGCTTGAAAATCAAGAAAATAGACTTTTACCACGTTATTCTCCACAAACGGGATATTTTTTTCTTTCCGCTTGATTTTTCTCCTCAGCTAGCTGGGCACTGGAAAATCATAGAGAGCTGTATAATAGCTCATTTTAAAGAAATTGCAACATCTAGTCACTTTTGTATTTAAAAATAAAATACTTTTTAAAGTAGAATCAATTTTGTCAAAAAAATTGCATTTTGATGTATTTTCATACTGCAGTCTTTTCAAATATATTTGAATTTTGAAGCAATAAAACAGTTCATGGTAATGAACTCTATAGTAATAATAGCTACTTGTCTCAATAGTAACCGAAACTCCTGGAACCAAAATTTTCTTTTTTGGCTTAATCGCTAAAATTATTATGTAAACTGCAAAAATATTTATGATGCCTAATCAGTAATAGTAATTTTTTAATTTAAACTACAAAAATACATGAAAATCCTAAAATTAGTTTTGCTTTTTGTCTCCTGGAAGAAAATTTTTTTTCATCTCAGTTCAAATTTATTATTGTATCCTGGTACCAAACTTTTTTTGGTTTGTAACCCGTAAAGTACATATCTCCATATTATTGTCTCATAATTGCAATTATTTTAGTTTTCAGTCCAGAATCGCTAAACTTATTATGTAAAATGCAAAAATATTTATGGTGTCTAACCAATAATACTAATTTTGTAATTCAAACAAGAGAAATACCTGAAAATTTTAAAATTAGTTTTGTTTTATGCTAGGTTTTAGATACTCGACACGGGATTTTGTGTACTTAATAATTTTAAACATTGAAAAAATATGGTCTCACGCAAGTGGAAAAAAAGAAAGAATAACCAAAAAAAGTATCAAAATAGAGCAATCCAAATTTCTACTAATAGAAAACTTTACTACATAAAAAATAAAGCTAACATCCTGAAATATCAGAAAAGTTTATTTAAAAGAGATAAAAATGCCACCGAACGCAATAAAGCTTGAGAACGCGTAAGGATTGTTACTAAGATGTCTTGTGATCCAGGATTTAAGAAAATGAAATATGACAGAGCAAAACAGAGGTATGTTACGGATCAGGGGTATCGAGAAGGAAAATTGAGACAGCCAAACAAAAGAGCAAGGAGCGGTATGATAACGATATAGATTATCGAAACGAACATAAGAAAAAAGTTGCTACCAGAATAATGGGTAGATACTGGGGTGACAAAAGCTATAATGAAAAAATTAAATTCTCTGCGAGGTTGTACCGAAGAACGCATAAGGACAAAGGGAAAAATTACATTCAGAAATACAAGAAGATGGCAAAAATGCAGGCTGATCTTTGTAAATTGAGAAACATTTTACGCATGTTTTATCGGGATCACGAAAAGTATTCAAAATTACAGATTAAAATTCTCTTTGAAAGAGCGGATGCTGTTGAAAAGTCGGCTAGATCCGGGTTGCAGCGGTAGCTAGCAACCTAGTAAGAGACGATCACCTCCAATGTCAAGAAATATAAAAACCCCCAACTCCTAAAAAAAGAGTCAGATCAAAACAAACAGTACACCATTAGAACCGCCTTGTCCGAATCCTCTATAAAGGAAACTTATCGCCCTTTGGCTTGAATAACAAAGAAAATATATTGGCTTGAAAATCAAGAAAATTGACTTTTACCACGTTATTCTCCACAAACGGGATATTTTTTTCTTTCCGCTTTTTTTTCTGCTCAGCTAGCTGGGCACTGGAAAATCATAGAGAGCTGTATAATAGCTCATTTTAAAGGAAATTGCAACATCTAGTCACTTTTGTATTTAAAAATAAAATACTTTTTAAAGTAGAATCAATTTTGTCAAAAAAATTGCATTTTTGATGTATTTTCATACTGCAGTCTTTTCAAAGATATTTGAATTTTGAAGCAATAAAACAGTCCATGTAATGAACTCTATAGTAATAATAGCTACTTGTCTCAATAGTAACCGAAACTCCTGGAACCAAAATTTTCTTTTTTGGCTTAATCGCTAAAATTATTATGTAAACTGCAAAAATATTTATGATGCCTAATCAGTAATAGTAATTTTTTAATTTAAACAACAAAAATACATGAAAATTCTAAAATTAGTTTTGCTTTTTGTCTCCTGGAAGAAATTTTTTTTCATCTCAGTTCAAATTTATTATTGTATCCTGGAACCAAGCTTTTTTTGGTTTGTAACCCGTAAAGTACATATCTCCATATTATTGTCTCATAATTGCAATTATTTTAGTTTTCAGTCCAGAATCACTAAACTTATTATGTAAACTGCAAAAATATTTATGGTGTCTAACCAATAATACTAATTTTGTAATTCAAACAAGATAAATACCTGAAAATTTTAAAATTAGTTTTGTTTTATGCTAGGTTTTAGATACTCGACACGGGATTTTGTGTGCTTAATAATTTTAAACCTTGAAAAAATATTGTCTCACGCGAGTGGAAAAAAAGAAAGAATAACCAAAAACAATATCAAAATAGAACAATCCAAATTTCTACTTATAGAAAACTTTACTACACAAAAAATAAAGCTAACATCCTGAAATATCAGAAAAGTTTATTTAAAAGAGATAAAAATGCCACCAAACGCAATAAAGCTCGAGCACGCGTAAGGATTGCTACTAAGATGTCTTGTGATCCAGGATTTAAGAAAATGAAATATGACAGAGCAAAACAGAGGTATCTTACGGATCAGGGGTATCGAGAAGGGAAAATTGAGACAGCGAAACAAAAGAGTAAGGAAAGGTATGATAACGATATAGATTACCGAAACAAACATAAGAAAAAAGTTGCTACCAGAATAATGGGTAGATACTGGGGTGACAAAAGCTATAATGAAAAAATTAAAGTCTCTGCGAGGTTGTACCGAAGAACGCATAAGGACAAAGGGAAAAATTACATTCACAAATACAAGAAGATGGCAAAAATGCAGGCTGATCTTTGTAAATTGAGAAACATTTTACGCATGTTTTATCGGGATCACGAAAAGTATTCGAAATTACAGATTAAAATTCTCTTTGAAAGAGCGGATGCTGTTGAAAAGTCGGCTAGAAATGCTTTGGAAAGCTTCATAGCAATATCCAAATGAAATGTTGTCAGTTTAACGAAAAGCTTCCAAGGTATGGATTGGCAACTGCGGAACAGTTTATAGATGCAATGGAAAATGTTCGACAACACAGTGAATATACGGAGGCGTACTTCTTAGAAAATTCGTATATTAATTTTGGAAGGAGCAATTGCAGTTTATGTAGCAGCAATAAAAATATATATACATGCATACCTATCAACAGCGAAGAAAAAGCAATGTTTTTCAATTATGGCGAAAATGAGCCTGTTAGGGTTATTAGTAAATGTGTTTGTAAGACTAATGATTCAGAACAAATTCCTGGAACACCGACTCAAGAAAAAAGCATTTCTAACTGTGTTTTAAACAGTTCGTTTAGTTCTACTGAATATTTGGCAAAAAATTCTCTGTGTAGTAGAACAAACTGCCCTGAAAAGTACGAGACAACTATTGAAAAATGCTCTAAGACTAGATCTGACAAGGAAATTATGATGGCTGAAGTCACCTATAACAATCTGAGTAAACATTCAAAACCAAAAATTGGGCAGCAGGTTACTTGGCAATGTCACCCTGATATCTGCAAGCTCTATCCGACGGATATTGAATTATGTCAAATTCTTTTTGATATCCTTGAAAACAATATAGCATTAAAATTTTCAACTGACAAAGTGGTTAATTTCTACCTTGGCGGCTTGGATTATTGTGAAATCAATTACAGGGACACAAGAAAGCATGGGCATTCGTTATACTGTAGCCCAAATGAGGGATGTCAGAGCTATTTGCGTTCTCTAAGGGCACTAGCTCCACATTTTCCTGTCTTGAACTGTTTCATTAATAGCGTATATAAGGCAGTATCAAAATGTAATTACAGTAAAGAACGAACTTCAGCCCATAGTATTATAATAAAGAACGACCACTTGCCTCTACTAAATTTTAAAGGCCACTTAACTATAGTGTAGGCTAGTACAGTTATATTTAAGGCCAATATATTAAAATTTTCCATTAAATACGACCATTGGAATAAAAACCCATTACATACATTTGATTTAGTTAGCTATTTGATTGCTTAAGGCTAGACTCTTACTATTTCAAAGAAGAAAAAGCCGTAGGCTTTTCCTGTTTGTAATCAATTAGAAAAATTTATAATAAAGAACAGACTCTAGCCAATAGTAACTTAAATATTTTATATAAAGATGTTTAGTAAAGAATGGGCTCAATTCCAAAGGAACTGAACCCTGTGGTTCATTCATATAATCTCCACTATTTTAGCTAGGGGGTAACTAAACAAGTTTCTTTTCAAATTTCAAATTTAAAAGATATTGCTTTAAATTCAATAATTTAAAAGTTCTCCCCAACGGGGAATCGAACCCCGTTCTCCCATCTAACAAGTGTGTATGCTTACACTTACACTGTATGCTTACACTTGTAAAATACAAGTTACATGTAAAACATGATAATAAATTCGTTAATACAATAAAGAACGACACCTTGCCCATGTTAACTAAAACATAAATAGGGATTATGTAATTTCCAATAGTATCATGGCTGTAGAGATGGCTGAAACCTAGTTACAATAAAAAACGATCATTGGAATAACAAAAATTGCATACCTTTGGAATTAGCTAGCTACTTGATTATTTGAGACTCGTCTCTTACTATTTAAAGGAAGTAAAAGCCGTAGGCTTTTTCTTGTGTGTAATCATTTTATTATCATAGGCAGCGCGCTAGCACTGCCTGAGTAAAGAACGATGTGGGCACAATGTGTTTTTTTTTCGGGTTGCAGCGATAGCTAGCAACCTAGTAAGAGACGATCACGTCCAATGTTAAGAAATATAAAAACCCATAGTTCCTAACAGAGGAGTCAGATCAAAACAAAAAGTACACCATTAGAACCGCCTTGTCCGAAACCCCTGTATAGGAAACTTTCTGTCCCTTGGCTTGAACAGCAAGGGAAATATATTGGCTTGAAAATCAAGAAAATTGACTGCTACTACGTCATTCTGCCTAAACGGGATATTTTTTTCTTTTTTTTTTCTTTTTTCTTTCTTTTCCACAGATAGCTTGGCACTGGAACATCGTAGAGAGTTGTTCAATAGCTCATTTTAAAGGAATTACATAAAGGACGATTATAGCTCATCATAAATGGTGTTTGTCAATTATTCGGGTTGCAGCGGTAGCTAGCATTACAATAAAGAACGAACTCTTGCCTATACTAGCTTGCATAGGCAACTTAACTATATTATAGGCTGGTAAAGTTTTATTTAAAGTTAACATTTGGAGTGATTATAGTATCATGGTTGCAGCTTTAGCTGTAATCTAATTTATAAATCTAATCCGGGTTGCAGTTGTAACTAGCAACCTAGTAAGAAACGATCACGTCCAATGTTAAGAAATATAAAAACCCATAACTCCTAAGAAAAGAGTAAAACCAAAACAAAAATTACACCATTAGAACCGCCTTGTTCGAAATACCTGTATAAAGGAAACTTATCTGCCCTTTGGCTTGAACATCAAAGAATATATATTGCCTTGAAAATCAAGAAAAGTGGCAGCTACCACAGTCATTCTGCCACAAATGGGATATTTTTTCTTTCCTTTTTCTTTTCCACATATAACTTGGCACTGGAACATCAGTTGAGAGTTGTTCAATGGCTCATTTTAAAGGAAATTAGTAACGTCTAAAAACCTTTTGTAACTTAAAAACAAATTACTTTTTAAAACAAGAATAAATTTTTCCACTATAAACTACAGTTTTGATATCTTTTCATACTGCAGTCTTTTCAAAGATATTTGATTTTTGGATGCAATCAAACAGTTTGTGGTAAAGTTATTTTAAAAGAAAATCATTAGAAGAACAATCCATTGCATACATTGGACTTAGTTAGCTGCCTGTTTCTTTGAGAGTCGTCTCTTACTAATCCAAAGAAGAAAAAGCCGTAGGCTTTTACCTGTTTGTAATCCGGGTTGCGGCGGTGTTTAGCAACCTAGTAAGAGACGATCACGTCCAATGTTAAGAAATATAAAAACCCAGAACTCCTAAAAAAGAGTCAGATCAAAACAAAAGTACACCATTAAAACCGCCTTGTCCGAAACCTCTGTTACATAAAGGATCGATTAATTTTAAATGGGAAGAGTGTAAGTTCAATTGGTATCATCGCTGCAGAGATCGCTGAAACCTAGTAAGGAAAAAACCATGGCGCATTGGATTTAGTCACCTGCTTGATTCTCTAAGGTTTGTCTCTTACTATTAATTGATTCTTTTCAATAGGAACTATATGGCCGTAGAGATGGCCAAAACCTTGTAAAGAACAAACCATGGCACATATTGGACTTGGTAAGCTGCCTAATTCTCTGAATTTCGTCTCTTACTATTCAAAATAAAAAGTGTCCAAGGAGGTAAATAAAATCAGTTGAAGCTTTCAGGTAATGCTGCAGGGAGCGTTGAACCAAATCAAAATAACATAGAGATCACGAAAAAATATAATTCCCTCTCAACTTTCTTCTTCACGCTTTATAGCCGAGCTAGAAATAAATAATACATGTACGTCATTTGCCTCTTTACTTAGGTAAGTCTAAGGACGTCTTTCTCTTTTCCCAATTAATATAAATTCCAAGTCCTACTGCAGCAATAACAATAAGGCCTCCAAAAATACCTCCGACCATTGCTATAACATACTGATTGTTATCCTCTACATCTTCATCTTTTTCACTCGAGTCTTTGGTTTCGTCTCCATCATGATCCGACTGCCTAATCTGATTCTTATCCTCTATATTTTCATCTTTTTCACTTGAATCTTTGGCTTCATCTCCATCATGATCGGGCTGCTTAATCTGAGTTTTATCTTTGTACTGATCTAATCTCCATCTAATCTGATTTTTATCCTCTACGTCTTCATCTTTTTCACTTGAGTCTTTGGTTTCGTCCCCTTCATAATCGGACAGCCTAATCTGATTTTTATCATCTATATCCTTTTCACTCGAGTCTTTGGTTTTGTCTCCATCATGATCGGACAGCCTAATCTGATTTTTATCCTCTACATTTTCATCTTTTTCACTTGAGTCTTTGGTTTCGTCTCCATCATAATCCGACTGCCTAATCTTTTTATCCTCTACATCTATATATTTTTCACTTGAGACTTTGGTTTTGTCTCCATCATGATCGGACTGCCTCATCTGATTTTTATGCTCTACTTCTTCATCTTTTTGACTTGAGTCTTTGGTTTCGTCTCCATCATGATCGGACTGCCTAAGCTGATTTTTATCCTCTACGTCTTCATCTTTTTCACTTGAGTCTTTGGTTTCGTCCCCAACATAATCGGACAGGCTAATCTGATTTTTATTCTCTATATCTACATCCTTTTCACTTGGGTCTTTGGTTTCGTCTCCATCCTGATCGGAGAGCCTAATATGATTTTTATCCTCTACATCTACATTTTTTTCACTTGAGTCTTTGATTTCTTCTCCATCATGATCAGACAGCCTCTTCTGATTATTATCCTCTACATCTTCATCTTTTTTGTTTGAGTCTTTGGTTTCGACTCCATCATGATCGGACTGCTTAGTCTGATTTTTATCCTCTACGTCTTTATCTTTTTCACTTAAGTCTTTGGTTTCGTCTCCATCATGATCGGACAGCCTAATCTGATTTTTATCCTCTACAACTTCATCTGTTTCACTTGATTCTTTGGTTTTATCCCCATCATGATCGGACTGCCTAATCTGATTTTTATCCTCTACGTCTTCATCTTTTTCACTTGAGTCTTTGGTTTCGTCCCCTTCATAATCGGACAGCCTAATCTGATTTTTATCATCTATATCCTTTTCACTCGAGTCTTTGGTTTTGTCTCCATCATGATCGGACAGCCTAATCTGATTTTTATCCTCTACATTTTCATCTTTTTCACTTAAGTCTTTGGTTTCGTCTCCATCATAATCTGACTGCCTAATCTTTTTATCCTCTACATCTTTATATTTTTCACTCGAGTCTTTGGTTTTGTCTCCATCATGATCGGACTGCCTAATCTGATTTTTATGCTCTACGTCTTCATCTTTTTGACTTGAGTCTTTGGTTTCGTCTCCATCATGATCGGACTGCCTGACCTGATTTTTATCCTCTACGTCTTCATCTTTTTCACTTGATTCTTTGGTTTCATCCTCAACATAATCGGTCAGGTTAATATGATTTTTATCTTCTATATCTACATCCTTTTCACTTGGGTCTTTGGTTTCGTCTCCATCCTGATCGGACAGCCTAATATGATTTTTATCCTCTACATCTACATTTTTTTCACTTGAGTCTTTGATTTCTTCTCCATCATGATCAGACAGCCTCTTCTGATTATTATCCTCTACATCTTCATCTTTTTTGTTTGAGTCTTTGGTTTCGTCTCCATCATGATCGGACTGCTTAGTCTGATTTTTATCCTCTACGTCTTTATCTTTTTCACTTAAGTCTTTGGTTTCGTCTCCATCATGATCGGACAGCCTAATCTGATTTTTATCCTCTACATCTTCATCTGTTTCACTTGATTCTTTGGTTTTATCCCCATCATGATCGGACTGTCTGATCTGATTTTTATCCTCAACGTCTTCATCTTTTTCACTTGAGTCTTTGGTTTCGTCCCTTTCATAATCGGACAGCCTAATCTGATTTTTATCATCTATATCCTTGTCACTCGAGTCTTTGGTTTCGTCTCCATCATGATCGGACAGCCTAATCTGATTTTTATACTCTACAACTTCATCTGTTTCACTTGAGTCTTTGGTTTTATCCCCATCATGATCGGACTGCCTGATCTGATTTTTATCCTCTACGTCTTCATCTTTTTCACTTGAGTCTTTGGTTTCGTCCCCTTCATAATCAGACAGCCTAATCTGATTTTTATCGTCTATATCCTTTTCACTCGAGTGTTTGGTTTCGTCTCCATCATGATCGGACAGCCTAATCTGATTTTTATCCTCTACATTTTCATCTTTTTCACTTGAGTCTTTGGTTTCGTCTCCATCATAATCCGACTGCCTAATCTGATTTTTATCCTCTACATCTTCGTCTTTTTCATTCGAGTCTTTGGTTTCATCTTCATCAAGATCGGACTGCCTATTTTGATTTTTATCCTCTAAATCTACATCTTTTTCACTTGAGTCTTTGGTTTCATCTCCATCATGATTGGACTTCCTAACCTTATTTTTATCCTCTGCATCTTCATCTTTTTCACTTGAATCTTTGGTTTCGTCCCCGTCATAATCGGACTGCCTAATCTGATTTTTATCCTCTATGTCTTCATCTTTTTCACTTGAGTCTTTGGTTTCGTCTCCATCATGATCAGACTGCCTAATCCGATTTTTATCCTCTATATCTTTATCTTTTTCACTTGAGTCTTTGGTGTCATCTTCATCGTGATGGAACTGCCTAATCTGATTTTTATCTTCAATATCTTCATCTTTTTTATAAAAGTCATTGTTTTCGTTTCTTTTTTGGTCAAATTGAGGGTTATTCGTACCTGCAGCTGTCGTACTTGCATAATCAGACAGCCTCATTAGATCTTCATCCTCCATACCCTCATCTTTTTGATTTGAGGCATTGTTTTTTTTTCCATCGCGATCGGGTTGCCACATCTGATTTTTACTCTCTAAATCCTTATACATTTCATTTGAGTCATAATTTTCATCTCTGTCATGGTCCGACTGCTTTACCACTTTTGCCTCAAATTGAAGTTGATTTATACCTGCAGACGTAGGATCAATTTTTACAGCAATGTTTCGATCAGTCATACCTGAAGTTGTTTCATCAGTTGCACTTGCAGTTATTTGAATCCTTCTAAATTTAATAGGTCTCATTTCAGAATGTTTAAAACATATAATACAAAAGAGTATGATGATTTTAGCACAATTCATTTTAAGTTTAACGTTGCCTAAATTTTTTCTGACGTAACGAGTCAATTGAAGCAAAAGAAAAACCAAATTAATGTTTAAATTTTCAGGTATTTTTCTGGTTTGAATTTAAAAATAAAAATTATTGCTCAGACAACATAAATATTTTTGCAGTTTTAGTTAAATAAAAAAATGCTATTTAAAATTTTCAGGAATTATTCTAGTTTCAGTGGACGAATCAGATTCTATGTTAAAACTTCCCCAAAATTACTGCATTTTACATAACTGTGCATGTTTCTTGTAATGGGAAGTTCTTTGTAAAAATATTGACTTTATCTTAAATATTTCTTGTTAATTACAAAAGCATGTAGATGTGAGGACAAATTCCAGATGTTAATAACATGAGCTACTACAGTGTTACAGAAAAATGCAGTTTTTCGTAAAAAAAATTTTATTTAAAAAATAATCTTTTTAATTACAAAAGGTTTTCAACTTCCATGAATTTTCTTACGTCTAACTTGCTTAGAAGAAACCATCTCACTGTTTAAGCTATGTATTCTTACACCCCCATATATCATAATCATGACACTATAACCAATGTCATCAGAGCTAACGTTTTAATACAGTGTTTTTCTATTAACGTCATAGTTCTAATAAAACTATGACGACATTCATTATTTAGTATATGAAAATTCGGTTCTTTGTAAAAACTTTGATTTTGTTTTAAACGTTTTTTAAATACAAAAGCATGTAGAGGTGACAAATTCCTGATGTTATAATAACATAAGCTACTACAGTGCTATAATAAAATGCAGTTGTTCAAAAAAAAATTCCAGTTTATTAAAAAAAACTTTTATTACAAAAAGTTTTTAACCCCAACAATTTTGTCTGAATAAGCCATTAAACAGCTCTCTACCATGTTCCAGTGCCAAGCTATCTGAGGTGAAAAAGAAAAAAGAAAAAAGATGCCGTGTATACTCAATATCGTGGTTCCAACCAATTTTCTTGATTTTCAAACCACTATATTTCCCTTGTTGTCCAAGCCAAGAGACGGTAAGTTGTACAAGCTAAGAGACAGTTCTAATAGTGTACTTCTTGTTTTGATCTGACTCTATTTTTAGGAGTTATGGGTTATTATAAAACCAATAACTCATAACTAACGGCTGTAATCATGATTTGCGTTTTCCCCTTACTATAATTTTACTATAAAAAATTGATTTTATTTTAAAAATTATTGTCGTTAATTACAAAAGGTTTCTAAATACAACATTTTCGTCTAAAATGGGCCATTAAACCGCTCTATGACGTTACTATTTAGTCAGTTTTTTTATAGTTCTAGCTACCGCTGCAACCCGGATCATGATGTATGAGTATTCAGTTCTATATAATATAAATGTAAATTACAAATGACATTAAAAGGAAAAAGGCTACGGCTTTTTCTTAGCTTCAAGAGTATCCGGGTTGCAGTGGTAGCTAGCAACCTGGTAAGAGACGATCACGTCCAATGTTAAGAAATATAAAAACCCATAACTCCTAAACAATACAGTCAGATCAAAACAAAAAGTACAAAATTAGAACTGCCTTGTCCGAAACCCCTATATAGGAAACTTTCTGTCCCTTGGCTTGAACAGCAAGGGAAACATATTGGCTTGAAAATCAAGAAAAGTGGCAGATACTACAGCATTCTGCCTAAACATCACATTTTTTTTCTTCCATAGATAGCGTGGCACTGGGCTTGTGACGTGATTACCAGTAAAGTAAAGAAATCTCTCTTTTTCGAAAAAGACTCAAGATATGCAATGCACAATTTCATTAAAAATAGCCTTTAAGCAGTGGAAGTTGAACATATAGGTTTTATTAAATCGTCTATATAATAATAACAGATATTGAAGCTTCAAAGTTATAGCTGTTCAATTTCGTCTGCTTATGATTAAAACTTTCTTAGGCACTCAGATATGACATTGGCTCAAAATTATGAGTTCCCCATATTAATTTTTCCCTTAAGTTGTCATAAAAGGAGAAGTCAAGAAAACCCAGGACACACCGAGTGGCAACTTACGTGAGGCAGCAAGTCTGGCTACTGAAATTGTGGCTTCAATTGAAGCAGTAGGGTTTCGGTAATAATCAAAGTTCCCACAAAAATTAGTATCGACATTAGCCCCTCAACGTTACGATGGAATTGGAATAGTACTAGTCAAGTGTCTTGTTTAGTTACTATCCAAATTTAAGAAGCTTTCAAGATTTATTATCTGAATTTTTAGAAGCTATTACCTGAATTGTGTTGTAATTTGAATTTTAGCCCATTAAACATGTGAAGGATGAAGACTTACCTCCAATGCCTTACAGGCCTGCATTGATAGTCCCTCATTTGTATAGGACACAGCTATTGCCATTCTAGCTTCCAGAGAATTTGAATCTAACTCTAAGCATCTCTTTACTGCCTTAATTTCTTCTTTGTCCTGTTCATTTTCAGCCAAAGTAATTCCAAGTAGAAGCCAACCTTCAACAAGACTTGGATCTTTTTGCATAGATGCCTCAAACAGTAAAACTGCATTGGATAAATTCCATTCATCTCGACGCTACTTCCCAACTTCCAGTGCATTTGGCGAGTTACTTAAAGAATTTTCATCAGAAAATTCGTATTTGCTTTCTCGTTGTTCAGATTGAGAAACCTCCAGCCATGGCAAGTCCATTGGAGAATCCAGGTCTGCATGCTGCCAATCAGTTTTCATTTTTTCCCCGATATCTTCACTCTTAAACTCACTCACCCGCTCATTAGCTCGTTGATTATTGACTGAAGATGAAGCTGCTGCAAATTCAGTGGTCCATGGTTCTGACTGCTGTAAAAGATCACTGGCGAGTGGCATTTCTTTGGCAGCGTCCCAAACATCCTGAAAAGCTCCCTGCTGAGAACCATAAGTAGACTGTGAATTAAAATCCTCAATCCAACTTCCCTCTTTCGCAGTTTCAAGAAATTCAGATGCCCACAGTGAACTAGGTTGTGACCGAGTAATGACAGACACAGACGGACCTGGTTGAACTATATTTTGCCCTGCAAAAAAAACAAAAAAAAACAAATAAAAATTTGTTTATTTGTTTATAACTCATGTCTTCTAATAATTTTACACACAGAAACAGTCTAATTTCGTTCAATTTTGTTCAGCTTGGGAGAAAAAAATGTTAAACAGTGACATTTTTTTTTCAGGCCAACTAACTGTTTTTAGAGGCTAGGAGATACTAACCTTACAACGACAAAATAATTGCATTGCCGATCAAGCTTGAGACCCCATGCCAGTGCTAAAACTGGGTTGCCACATTATTTACTTACTTACTTTCGGCAGGGACCAGATGATGAACTGTCCTGCCCGGTATCAATAGATTTTTGAATTATTTCCAAAGACCAATCGACCCCAGGAAGGTACTGGCTCGCAGATGAGGACGTCTCGATATGTCGTACCTTTGGGACGACGCAAAGTGGGGTAAGAAGCTTAAGACGATGTCTTTTGATGACAAGAGATAGCCCATCAGACTGACCATAAAGGCTTTTTACTTCGTTATTGGGAGTTCTAGTCCACATGTTGATTCGGAGTATATTGATTCGGAGTTGATTCGAAATGTATTGGGTGAGCCCAATGAATTTAGAAGCCTAAAAGACATCACTTTCGACTATTAAAAAGTTCATTATTCCTTTGAATTTCCAAACGAATGAGCCCTTTTTGACGTTTCTACGACAAAACTTTCTATAAAAACCTTATATACAACCAGGGTATAACTTACAGCCCTTGCCCTGAGGGCTCTGAAGGGGTTGTCATCCTTAAAAACCTAATTTCCAAAACCTTCTATTACGTTGAACAAAATGGCTATCTAGAAATTTTGATTGGATATGTTTGGGGAAAAGGTGTGCGTGAGAGGGGGTTTTAGTTGCCCTCCAATCACTTTCGACTGTTAAAAAGGACACTATCCCTTTGAATTTCAAATCGAATGAGCCGTTTTTCAAGTTTCTACTACAAAGCTTTCAATAAAAGCCTTATATGCCCCCAGGGTACAACTTATAACCCTTGCCCTGACGACTGTGGGGGGGGCTTTCCTGCTCAAAGATATGATGTCCAGAACTTTCAACTGCGTTGAACAAAATGGCTATCTCAAAATTTTGATTGGATGTGTTTGGATAAATGGTGGGCCTGGAAGAGGTATTAGCTGCCGTCCAATCCCATTCGACTATTAAAAAGGGCACTAGCCATTTCAATTTCCAATCAAATGAGCCTTTTTTGAAGTTTCACTGACAACGCTTTCTATAAAAAGCTTATATGCCCCAAGGGTAAAACTTACAACCCTTGCCCTGAGGGCTGTGGGGTGGGTCGGTATCATCCTCAAAGACCTAATTTCTAAAACTTTCAACTACGTTAAACAAAATGACTTTCTCAAAATTTTGATTGGATGTGTTTGGGGAAATGGTGGGCGTGATAGGGGGTTAGTTGCCCTCCAATCATTCTCAACTATTAATAAGGGCACTAGCCACTTCAATTTCTAATCGAATGAGCCCTTTTTGAGGTTTCTACGACAACTTTTTCTTGTCCCCAGGGTATAACTTACAACCCTTACCCTGGGAGCTGTTAGGGGGAGGGGGGGTGTCATCCTTAAAGACCTAATTTCCAAAACTTTCAACTACGTTGAACAAAATGGCTGTCTAAAAATGTTGATTGGATGTTTTGAGGAGAAAGTGGGCGTGAGAGAGGCGTTAGTTGCCCTCCAATCACTTTCGACTATCAAAAAGGGCACTAGCCCTTTGAATTTCAAATCCAATGAGCCCTTTTTCAAGTTTCTATTACACAGCTTTCAATAAAAGCCTTATATACCCCCAGGGTATAAATTATAACCCTTGTCCTCAAGACTGTGGGGGAGCGTCAGGCTCAAAGATATAATATCCAGAACTTTCAACTGCGTTGAACAAAATGGCTATCTAAAAATTTTGATTGGATGTGTTTGGATAAATGGTGGGCTTGGAAGGGATGTTATTTGCCTTCCAATCACTTTCGACTATTAAAAAGGGCACTAACCATTTCAAGTTCCAATTGAATGAGCCCTTTTTGAAGTTTCTACGAAAACACTTTCTATAAAAACCTTAAATACCCCCAGGTCATAACTTACAACCCCTCCCCTGAGGGCTGTGGAGGGGGGGGGGGTGTCATCCTCAAAGACCTAATTTCCAGAACTTTCAACTACGTTGAACAAAATTACTATCTCAAAATTTTGATTGGATGTATTTGGGGAAAAGGCGGGCGTGAGAGGGGGTTACTTGCCCTCCAATCGCTTTCGACTATTAAAAATGGCACTATCCCTTTGAATTTCCAGTCGAATGATGCCTTTTTGAAGTTTCTACGACCAATATTTCTATAAAAACCTTATATGCCCCCAGGGCGTAACTTACATAAACTAACAGGGCATAACTCACAAACTTACAACCCACGGCCCAGAAGGCTGTGGGGGAGTGTCCTCCTCAAAAACATAATTTCCATCTGAAAATCAATTACGCTGAACTAAATGGCCATCTAAAATTTTTATTGGATGCGTTTGGGGTAATGTTGGGTGTGGAAGGGGTGTTAGTTGCCTTCCAATCACTTTCGACTATTAAAAAGGACACTAGCAATTCCAATTTCTAACCGAATGAGTCCTTTTCCAAGTTTCTACGACAAATCATTCGATACGAAGTGCCCTGGTCTAAAAGGAAAAAAATACATTGTGTCAACATCGTTCTTTACATAGGCAGCGCTATTTCGCTGGCTATAATAAAAAAAAACACAATCCACAAAATAAGTTTTTAGAGGCAAACAAAAGAACTCCATTAAACCAAAAATGAACAAAAATAGAATCAAATAATCTACCAAGCGTAATCCGGGTTGCAGCGGTAGCTAGCAACCTAGTAAGAGACGATCACGTCCAATGTTAAGAAATATAAAACCCATAGTTCCTAACAGTGGAGTCAGATCAAAACAAAAAGTACACCATTAGAACCGCCTTGTCCGAAACCTCTATAAAGAAAACTTACCGCCCTTTGGCTTGAATAACAAAGAAAATATATTGGCTTGAAAATCAAGCAAATTGACTTTTACCACGTTATTCTCCACAAACGGGATATTTTTTTTCTCTTTTCTTTTGTATCCAGAGATAGCTTGGCACTGGAACATCATAGAGGGTTGTTCAATAGCTCATTTTAAAGGAAATTAATTGGGTTAAGAATCTTTTGTAACTAAAATAAATTATTTCTAAAAGAGAATAAATTCTTCCACCAAAACTGTATTTTCGATGTCTTTTCACACTGCAGTCTTTCAAACATAATCGTATACCAGCGGTAAGATTTGAACCCACGCCTCCAAAGAGACTGGTGGCTAACACCAGTGCCTTGGACCACTCGGTCAGGTTGCCTCTCATAAATAAATATATATGTGAATCTGGGTTGCAGCAGTAGCTAGCAATCTAGTAAGAGACGATCAGTCCAATGCTAAGAAATATAACAAAACTCCTAAAAATAGAGTCAAATCAAAACAAAAGTACATCATTAGAATTACCTTGTCTGAAACCCTACTAGATAAATATTGAATGTCGTCATAGTTTTATATTAGAGCTATGACGTGAATTGAAAAACACGAAAATATATTGTTGTTTCTGAAGAGGTCATGAAATAATATCATTGCGCTATGACCTCAATAAAATCATTACGCCGTGATGCGGGTTGCAGCGGTAGCTAGCAATCCGGGTTGCAGCGGTAGCTAGCAACCTAGTAAGAGACGATCAGACGATGAACTGTCCTGCCCGGTATCAATAGATTTTTGAATTATTTCCAAAGACCAATCGACCCCAGGAAGGTACTGGCTCGCAGATGAGGACATCTCGATATGTCGTACCTTTGGGACGACGCAAAGTGGGGTAAGAAGCTTAAGACGATGTCTTTTGATGACAAGAGATAGCCCATCAGACTGACCATAAGGCTTTTTACTTCGTTATTGGGAGTTCTAGTCCACATGTTGATTCGGAGTATATTGATTCGGAGTTGATTCGAAATGTATTGGGTGAGCCCAATGAATTTAGAAGCCTAAAAGACATCACTTTCGACTATTAAAAAGTTCATTATTCCTTTGAATTTCCAAACGAATGAGCCCTTTTTGAAGTTTCTACGACAAAGCTTTCTATAAAAACCTTATATACACCCAGGGCATAACTTACAGCCCTTGCCCTGAGGGCTTTGAGGGGGAGGGGTTGTCATCCTTAAAAACCTAATTTCCAAAACCTTCTATTACGTTGCACAAAATGGCTATCTAGAAATTTTGATTGGATGTGTTTGGGGAAAAGGTGTGCGTGAGAGGGGGTTTTAGTTGCCCTCCAATCACTTTCGACTGTTAAAAAGGACACTATCCCTTTGAATTTCAAATCGAATGAGCCGTTTTTCAAGTTTCTACTACAAAGCTTTCAATAAAAGCCTTATATGCCCCCAGGGTACAACTTAGAACCCTTGCCCTGAAGACTGTGGGGGGAGGGGGGCTTTCCTGCTCAAAGATATGATGTCCAAAACTTTCAACTGCGTTGAACAAAATGGCTATCTCAAAATTTTTATTGGAGGTGTTTGGATAAATGGTGGGCCTGGAAGAGGTATTAGCTGCCTTCCAATCACTTTCGACTATTAAAAAGGGCACTAGCCATTTCAATTTCCAATCAAATGAGCCTTTTTTGAAGTTTCACTGACAACACTTTCTATAAAAAGCTTATATGCCCCAAGGGTAAAACTTACAACCCTTGCCCTGAGGGCTGTGGGGTGGGTCGGTATCATCCTCAAAGACCTAATTTCTAAAACTTTCAACTACGTTAAACAAAATGACTTTCTCAAAATTTTGATTGGATGTGTTTGGGGAAATGGTAGGCGTGATAGGGGGTTAGTTGCCCTCCAATCATTTTCAACTATTAATAAGGGCACTAGCCACTTCAATTTCTAATTGATTGAGCCCTTTTTGAAGTTTCTACGACGACTTTTTCTTGCCCCCAGGGCATAACTTACAACCCTTGCTCTGGGGGCTGTTAGGGGGAGGGGGGTTGTCATCCTTAAAGACCTAATTTCCAAAACTTTCAACTACGTTGAACAAAATGGCTGTCTAAAAATGTTGATTGGATGTTTTGAGGAGAAAGTGGGCGTGAGAGAGGCGTTAGTTGCCCTCCAATCACTTTCGACTATCAAAAAGGGCACTAGCCCTTTGAATTTCAAATCCAATGAGCCCTTTTTCAAGTTTCTATTACACAGCTTTCAATAAAAGCCTTATATACCCCCAGGGTATAAATTATAACCCTTGTCCTCAAGACTGTGGGGGAGCGTCAGGCTCAAAGATATAATATCCAGAACTTTCAACTGCGTTGAACAAAATGGCTATCTCAAAATTTTGATTGGATGTGTTTGGATAAATGGTGGGCTTGGAAGGGATGTTATTTGCCTTCCACTCACTTTCGACTATTAAAAAGGGCACTAACCATTTCAAGTTCCAATTGAATGAGCCCTTTTTGAAGTTTCTACGAAAAAACTTTCTATAAGAACCTTATATGCCCCAAGGGCATAACTTACAACCCTTTCCCTGAGGACTGTGGAGGGGGGGGGGTTCATCCTCAAAGACCTAATTTCCAGAAATTTCAAATACGTTGAACAAAATGACTATCTCAAAATTTTGATTGGATGTGTTTGGGGAAAAAGCGGGCGTGAGAGGGGGTTACTTGCCCTCCAATCGCTTTCGACTATTAAAAAAGGCACTATCCCTTTGAATTTCCAGTCGAATGATGCCTTTTTGAAGTTTCTACGACCAATATTTCTATAAAAACCTTATATGCCCCCAGGGCGTAACTTACATAAACTAACAGGGCATAACTCACAAACTTACAACCCACGGCCCAGAAGGCTGTGGGGGAGTGTCCTCCTCAAAAACATAATTTCCATCTGAAAATCAATTACGCTGAACTAAATAGCCATCTAAAATTTTTATTGGATGCGTTTGGGGTAATGTTGGGTGTGGAAGGGGTGTTAGTTGCCTTCCAATCACTTTCGACTATTAAAAAGGACACTAGCAATTCCAATTTCTAACCGAATGAGTCCTTTTCCAAGTTTCTACGACAAATCATTCGATACGAAGTGCCCTGGTCTAAAAGGAAAAAAATACATTGTGTCAACATCGTTCTTTACATAGGCAGCGCTATTTCGCTGGCTATAATAAAAAAAACACTATCCACAAAATAATTTTTTAGAGGCAAACAAAAGAACTCCATTAAACCAAAAATGAACAAAAATAGAATCAAATAATCTACCAAGCGTAATCCGGGTTGCAGCGGTAGCTAGCAACCTAGTAAGAGACGATCACGTCCAATGTTAAGAAATATAAAACCCATAGTTCCTAACAGTGGAGTCAGATCAAAACAAAAAGTACACCATTAGAACCGCCTTGTCCGAAACCTCTATAAAGGAAACTTACCGCCCTTTGGCTTGAATAACAAAGAAAATATATTGGCTTGAAAATCAAGCAAATTTACTTTTACCACTTTATTCTCCACAAACGGGATATTTTTTTTCTCTTTTCTTTTGTTTCCAGAGATATCTTGGCACTGGAACATCGTAGAGGGTTGTTCAATAGCTCATTTTAAAGGAAATTAATTGGGTTAAAAATCTTTTGTAACTAAAATAAATTAATTCTAAAAGAGAATAAATTTTTCCACCAAAAACTGCATTTTCGATGTCTTTTCACACTGCAGTCTTTCAAACATAATCGTATACCAGCGGTAAGAATGAACCCACGCCTCCGAAGAGACTGGTGGCTAACACCAGTGCCTTGGACCACTCGGTCAGGTTGCCTCTCATAAATAAATATATATGTGAATCTGGGTTGCGGCAGTAGCTAGCAATCTAGTAAGAGACGATCAGTCCAATGCTAAGAATTATAACAAAACTCCTAAAAATAGAGTCAAATCAAAACAAAAGTACATCATTAGAATTACCTTGTCTGAAACCCTACTAGATAAATATTGAATGTCGTCATAGTTTTATATTAGAGCTATGACGTGAATAGAAAAACACGAAAATATATTGTTGTTTCTGAAGACGTCATGAAATAATATCATTGCGCTATGACCTCAATAAAATCATTACGCCGTGATCTGGGTTGCAGCGGTAGCTAGCAATCCGGGTTGCAGCGGTAGCTAGCAACCTAGTAAGAGACGATCACGTCCAATGTTAAGAAATATAAAAACCCCTAACTCCTAACAAAGGAGTCAGATCAAAACAAAAAGTACACCATTAGAACTTCCTTGTCCGAAACCCCTGTATAGTAAAATTTCTGTCCCTTGACTCGAACAGCAAGGGAAATATATTGGCTTGAAAATCAAGAAAAGTGGCAGCTATTACAACATTCTGCCTAAACGGGATATTTTTTTTTCTTTTTTCTTTGTTTCCAGAGATAGCTTGGCACTGGAACGTCATAGAGAGTTGTTCAATGGCTCATTTTAAAGGAAATTAATTGGGTTAAAAACCTTTTGTAACTAAAATAAATTATTTCTAAAAGAGAATAAATTTTTCCACCAAAAACTGCATTTTTGATGTCTTTTCACACTGCAGTCTTTCAAACATAATCGTATACCAGCGGTAAGATTTGAACCCACGCCTCCGAAGAGACTGGTGGCTAACACCAGTGCCTTGGACCACTCGGCCATGCTGCCTCTCATAAATAATTATATATGTGAATCTGGGTTGCAGCAGTATCTAGCAATCTAGTAAGAGATGATCAGTCCAATGCTAAGAAATATAAAAACCCAAAACTCCTAAAAATAGAGTCAAATCAAAACAAAAGTACATCATTAGAATTACCTTGTCTGAAACCCTACTAGATAAATATTGATCCGGGTTGCAGCGGTAGCTAGCAACCTAATAAGAGACGATCACGTCCAATGTTAAGAAATATAAAAACCCATAGTTCTTAAAAAAAGAGTCAGATCAAAACAAACAGTACACCATTAGAACCGCCTTGTCCGAAACCCCTGCATAGTAAAATTTCTGTCCCTTGGCTTGAACAGCAAGGGAAATATATTGGCTTGAAAATCAAGAAAAGTGGCAGCTACTACAACATTCTGCCTAAACGGGATATTTTTTTTTTTTTCTTTTTTTTTTCTTTTTTTGTATCCAGAGATAGCTTGGCACTGGAACATCGTAGAGGGTTGTTCAATAGCTCATTTTAAAGGAAATTAATTGGGTTAAAAATCTATAGTAACTAAAATAAATTATTTCTAAAAGAGAATAAATTTTTCCACCAAAAACTGCATTTTGATGTCTTTTCACACTGCAGTCTTTCAAACATAATCGTATACCAGCGGTAAGAATTGAACCCACGCCTCTGAAGAGACTGGTGGCTAACACCAGTGCCTTGGACCACTCGGCCAGGCTGCCTCTCATAAATAAATATATATGTGAATTTGGGTTGCAGCAGTAGCTAGCAACCTAGTAAGAGACGATCTGTCCAATGCTAAGAAATATAAAAACCCAAAACTCCTAAAAATAGAGTCAGATCAAAACAAAAGTACATCATTAGAAATACCTTGTCTGAAACCCTACTAGATAAATAATGAACGTCATCATAGTTTTATATTGGAGCTATGACGTGAATAGAGTGACGTCATAATTAGTATATAAGGAAAGTCAAAACTGAAAATTCTCTCATTCTTGATTAGAATAATGGTTGGATCAAAGAAGGCTATACGCAAGTTGAAAAAATAGTACTACACAAACAACAGATATAGTAACTTGAAAAGAAAAAAGCAAAGGTATTCAACCGACCAGGTGTATCGAGAAGTAATAATTGAGAGAGCAAAACAAAGGTATTCAACCGACCAGGCGTATCGAGAAGTAATAATTGAGAGAGCAAAAGAAAACAGCAAGATGTGTTATCACAATGATGAAGATTATAGACATGCAAAAATTGAGACAGCCAAACAAAAGATCAATGTTATAATAAAGATCGAACTCTTCCCTTTACTAACTTGCATAGGCAACTTCACTCTAGTTATGATTGCAGTATTTATATTATGACAATGCAAAAGGTATGAGAAAAAAGTGCAAAACTCTGTAAACTGTAAAAATATTTACATAAAGGATCGATGTGGCTCATTATAAATTATAAAAGATTTAGAGCTTCTAAGTTCGAAGATTATAGAGTTAAAAACTTTCCAATACCGGGAATCGAACCCGGACCTGCTAGATGAAAGCCAGCTATCTTATCCGCTACACCATATGGGACTATAAAACAGCCTGATTTAAGAACCATATGCATATTATTATTTCATCATACCAATTATAATAAGGTCAAAACAAAATCGTCTACTTGCAATTTAAATAATCCGGGTTGCAGCGGTAGCTAGCAACCTAGTAAGAGACGATCACGTCCAATGTTAATCCGGGTGGCAGCGGTAGCTAGCAACCTAGTAAGAGACGATCACGTCCAATGTTAAGAAATATAAAAACCCATAGTTCTTAAAAAAAAGAGTCAAATCAAAACAAAAAGTACACCATTAGAACCGCCTTGTCCGAAACCCCTGTATAGTAAAATTTCTGTCCCTTGGCTTGAACAGCAAGGGAAATATATTGGCTTGAAAATCAAGAAAAGTGGCAGCTACTACAACATTCTGCCTAAACGGGATATTTTTTTCTTTTTTTTCTTTTTTTGTATCCAGAGATAGCTTGGCACTGGAACATCGTAGAGGGTTGTTCAATAGCTCATTTTAAAGGAAATTAATTGGCTTAAAAATCTATAGTAACTAAAATAAATTATTTCTAAAAGAGAATAAATTTTTCCACCAAAAACTGCATTTTCATGTCTTTTCACACTGCAGTCTTTCAAACATAATCGTATACCAGCGGTAAGATTTGAACCCACGCCTCCGAAGAGACTGGTGGCTAACACCAGTGCCTTGGACCACTCGGCCAGGCTGCCTCTCATAAATAAATATATATATGAATTTAGGTTGCAGCAGTAGCTAGCAACCTATTAAGAGACGATCAGTCCAATGCTAAGAAATATAAAAACCCAAAACTCCTAAAAATAGAGTCAGATCAAAACAAAAGTACATCATTAGAATTACCTTGTCTGAAACCCTACTAGATAAATAATGAATGTCATCATAGTTATATATTAGAGCTATGACGTGAATAGAAAAACACGAAATTATATTGTTGTTTCTGAAGACGTCATGAAATAATACCATTGCGCCATGACGTCATACGCCGTGACGTCATAATTAGTGTATAAGGAAAGTCAAAACTGCAAATTCTCTCATTCTTGATTAGATAATGGTTAGATCAAAGCAAGCTATACGCAAGTTGAAAAACAGTACTACACAAACAACAGAGATAGTAACTTGAAAAGAAAAAAGCAAAGGTATTCAACCGACCAGGCGTATCGAGAAGTAATAATCCGGGTTGCAGCGGTAGCTAGCAACCTAGTAAGAGACGATCACGTCCAATGTTAAGAAATATAAAAACCCTTAGTTCCTAAAAAAGGAGTCAGATCAAAACAAAAAGTACACCATTAGAACCGCCTTGTCCGAAACCCTGTATAGAAAACTTTCTGTCCCATGGCTTGAACAGCAAAGGAAATATATTGGCTTGAAAATCAAGAAAAGTGGCAGCTACTACAACATTCTTCCCAAACGGAATATTTTTTTCTTTTTTTCTTTTTTTCTTTGTTTCCAGAGATAGCTTGGCACTGGAACATCGTAGAGGGTTGTTCAATAGCTCATTTTAAAGGAAATTAATTGGGTTAAAAACCTTTTGTAACTAAAATAAATTATTTCTAAAAGAGAATAAATTTTTCCACCAAAAACTGCATTTTCGATGTCTTTTCACACTGCAGTCTTTCAAACATAATCGTATACCAGCGGTAAGATTTCAACCCACGCCTCCGAAGAGACTGGTGGCTGACACCAGTGCCTTGGACCACTCGGCCAGGTTGCCTCTCATAAATAACTATATATGTGAATCTGGGTTGCAGCAGTAGCTAGCAATCTAGTTAGAGACGATCAGTCCAATGCTAAGAAATATAACAAAACTCCTAAAAATTTACAATAAGGAACGAACTGTAACCCATAGTAACTGAAGTTTTAGATCAAACAGTTAACGGTCATACTAAAGAGCTGTGTAATGGCTCATTTTAAAGGAAAGTGCTATACATAGGAACCTTTTGTAATTAACAAAAATGATTATTTTTATAAAATAAATTGTTACGATATGGTAAAGAACTAACTCTAGGCCATAGTAACTAATTTGATTTTGATAAGAAAGAATTACGGCGGAAACTTAAATGGTAGTATAAGTAAGCTACATTTCATAAACACCGATCACCGAGATTTGAACTCAGATCACAGGACTCAAAGTCCTAAATGCTAACCACTACACTAAGAAGCGTTTAAATAACAAAGAATTTTAACAGTATATGATAACTTAAAGAACGAACTCTAACCATTAGTATTGTCAATCAGCTCATGTTAACAAACTTTATAGTAATTTCGAATTACTATTTAACTATTTTATCAAAATTAAAACAAACTGCTTTTATACGAAACAAAATAATCACTTCCGGGTCAAAGCAAGTTACCGGTCCATTGACTTAAAAGGTTCACTAACTGTTCTTGAATTTTTTAATACTGTGTTGAGTAAAGGTGGTACAAGTTTCCAAATAGGGATATGTCCTTTTATTAAACAGTGAAACGAAAATATAAAACAAAGGCTCTAAATATTTTCATGACACAGTCGGTCTTCACCATCAGTAGAGTTACTAACTTATCAAAATTCAAAAAAACTACTTTTATACAAAACAAAATAATCACTTCTGGGTCAAAACAAGTTACCGGTCCATTGACTTAAAAAGTTCACTAGCTGTTCTTGAACTTTTTAATAGTTTGTTGAGTAAAGGTGGTACAGGTTTCTTCAAAATTGCAGGACAAAGCAGGTTACCGGTCCATTGATATAGAAAGTTCACTACCTGTTCTTGAATCTTGTAATCCGGGTTGCAGCGGTAGCTAGCGGGTTGCAGCGGTAGCTAGCAGCCTAGTAAGAGACGATCACGTCCAATGTTAAGAAATATAAAAACCCATAGTTCTTAAAAAAAGAGTCAGATCAAAACAAAAAGTACACCATTAGAACCGCCTTGTCCGAAACCCCTGCATAGTAAAATTTCTGTCCCTTGGCTTGAACAGCAAGGGAAATATATTGGCTTGAAAATCAAGAAAAGTGGCAGCTACTACAACATTCTGCCTAAACGGGATATTTTTTTCTTTTTTTTTCTTTTTTTTTCTTTTTTTGTATCCAGAGATAGTTTGGCACTGGAACATCGTAGAGGGTTGTTCAATAGCTCATTTTAAAGGAAATTAATTGGGTTAAAAATCTATAGTAACTAAAATAAATTATTTCTAAAAGAGAATAAATTTTTCCACCAAAAACTGCATTTTGATGTCTTTTCACACTGCAGTCTTTCAAACATAATCGTATACCAGCGGTAAGAATTGAACCCACGCCTCTGAAGAGACTTTATAATAAAGAACGACCTCTTACCTATACTAAATTTTATACCCCACTTACTTATAGTATAGGTTAGTAATTCAACAGATAGCATGGCACTGGAACATTGTAGAGAGTTGTTCAATGGCTCATTTTGAAGAAAATTAATGGGGTTAAAAACCTTTTGTAATTAAAACAATTGTTTTTATTACATTAAGAAATTTTGTATATTCCTTAAGAAATCATCATAAGTAATTTAATAAAGAACGACCTCTTGCCTATACTAAATTTTATACGCTACTTAATTATAGCATAGGTTAGTCATTCCACAGATAGCTGGGCACTGGAACATCGTAGAGAGCTGTTTAATGGCTCATTTTAAAGGAAATTAATGGGGTTAAAAACCTTTTGTATTTATAAAACAAATTATTTTTAAAATAGAATCATTTGTCTTACGAAATTACATTAACAGAAGATCATTACAATAACAAACCATTGTATACACTGAATGTAGCTAGCTATTTGATTTTTTGAGGTTCGTCTCTTACTATTTCAAAGAAGAAAAAGCCGTCGGCTTTTTCCTGTTTGTAATGCGGGTTTATAATCCGGGTTGCAGCGGTAGCTAGCAGCCTAGTAAGAGACGATCACGTCCAATGTTAAGAAATATAAAAACCCATAGTTCCTAACAAAGGAGTCAGATCAAAACAAAAAGTACACCATTAGAACCGCCTTGTCTGAAACCCCTGTATAGTAAACTTTCTCTCCCTTGGCTTGAACAGCAAGGTAAATATATTGGCTTGAAATTACAATAAAGAACGACACCTAACCCATGTTAACTATCCGGGTTGCAGCGGTAGCTAGCAACCTAGTAAGAGACGATCACGTCCAATGTTAAGAAATCTGAGTTGCAGCGGTAGCTAGCAACCTAGTAAGAGACGATCACCTCCAATGTTAAGAAATATAAAACCCCCCAACTCCTAAGAAAAGAGTCAGATCAAAACAAAAAGTACACCATTAGAACCGCCTTGTCCGAATCCTTTATAAAGGAAACTTAACGCCCTTTGGCTTGAATAACAAAGAAAATATATTGGCTTGAATATCAAGAAAATAGACTTTTACCACGTTATTCTCCACAAACGGGATATTTTTTTCTTTCCGCTTTTTTTTTCTGCTCAGCTAGCTGGGCACTGGAAAAACATAGAGAGTTGTATAATAGCTCATTTTAAAGGCAATTGCAACATCTTGTCACTTTTGTAATTAAAAATAAAATACTTTTTAAAGTAGAATCAATTTTGTCAAAAAAATTGCATTTTTGATGTATTTTCATACTGCAGTATTTTCAAAGATATTTGAATTTTGAAGCAATAAAACAGTTCATGGTAATGAACTCTATAGTAATAATAGCTATTTGTCTCAATAGTAACCGAAACTCCTGGAACCAAAATTTTCTTTTTTGGCTTAATCGCTAAAATTATTATGTAAACTGCAAAAATATTTATGATGCCTAATCAGTAATAGTAATTTTTTAATTTAAACAACAAAAATACATGAAAATTCTAAAATTAGTTTTGCTTTTTGTCTCCTGGAAGAAAATTTTTACAATAAAGAACGACACCTAGCCCATGTTAACTGAAACATAAATAGGGATTATGTAATTCCCATCAGTATCATGGCTGTTTACATTAAAAGACGATCATTGGAATAACATACCACTGCATACATTCGACTTAGTTAGCTACTTGATTGCTTGAGGCTCGTCTCTTACTATTTCAAAGAAGAAAAAGCCGTAGGTTTTTTCCTGTTTGTAATAATATAGCATGAAATCCGGGTTGCAGCGGTAGCTAGCAACCTAGTAAGAGACGATCACGTCCAATGTTAAGAAATATAAAACCCCCCAACTCCTAAAAAAAGAGTCAGATCAAAACAAAAAGTACACCATTAGAACCGCCTTGTCCGAATCCTCTATAAAGGAAACTTACCGCCCTTTGGCTTGAATAACAAAGAAAATATATTGGCTTGAAAATCAAGAAAATTGACTTTTACCACGTTATTCTCCACAAACGAGATATTTTTTTCTTTCCACTTTTTTTTTCTGCTCAGCTAGCTGGGCACTGGAAAATCATAGAGAGCTGTATAATAGCTCATTTTAAAGGAAATTGCAACATCTAGTCACTTTTGTAATTAAAAATAAAAAACTTTTAAAAGTAGAATCAATTTTGTCAAAAAAATTGCATTTTTGATGCATTTTCATACTGCAGTCTTTTCAAAGATATTTGAATTTTGAAGCAATAAAACAGTCCATGTAATGAACTCTATAGTAATAATAGCTACTTGTCTCAATAGTAACCGAAACTCCTGGAACCAAAATTTTCTTTTTTGGCTTAATCGCTAAAATTATTATGTAAACTGCAAAAATATTTATGATACCTAATCAGTAATAGTAATTTTTTAATTTAAACAACAAAAATACATGAAAATTCTAAAATTAGTTTTGCTTTTTGTCTCCTGGAAGAAATTTTTTTTCATCTCAGTTCAAATTTATTATTGTATCCTGGAACCAAGCTTTTTTTGGTTTGTAACCCGTAAAGTACATATCTCCATATTATTGTCTCATAATTGCAATTATTTTAGTTTTCAGTCCAGAATCACTAAACTTATTATGTAAACTGCAAAAATATTTATGGTGTCTAACCAATAATACTAATTTTGTAATTCAAACAAGATAAATACCTGAAAATTTTAAAATTAGTTTTGTTTTATGCTAGGTTTTAGATACTCGACACGGGATTTTGTGTGCTTAATAATTTTAAACCTTGAAAAAATATGATCTCACGCGAGTGGAAAAAAAGAAAGAATAACCAAAAACAATATCAAAATAGAACAATCCAAATTTCTACTAATAGAAAACTTTACTACACAAAAAATAAAGCTAACATCCTGAAATATCAGAAAAGTTTATTTAAAAGAGATAAAAATGCCACCAAACGCAATAAAGCTCGAGCACGCGTAAGGATTGCTACTAAGATGTCTTGTGATCCAGGATTTAAGAAAATGAAATATGACAGAGCAAAACAGAGGTATCTTACGGATCAGGGGTATCGAGAAGGGAAAATTGAGACAGCGAAACAAAAGAGCAAGGAAAGGTATGATAACGATAAAGATTACCGAAACAAACATAAGAAAAAAGTTGCTACCAGAATAATGGATAGATACTGGGGTGACAAAAGCTATAATGAAAAAATTAAATTCTCTGCGAGGTTGTACCGAAGAACGCATAAGGACAAAGGGAAAAATTACATTCAGAAATACAAGAAGATGGCAAAAATGCAGGCTGATCTTTGTAAATTGAGAAACATTTTACGCATGTTTTATCGGGATCACGAAAAGTATTCGAAATTACAGATTAAAATTCTCTTTGAAAGAGCGGATGCTGTTGAAAAGTCGGCTAGAAATGCTTTGGCAAAGCTTCATAGCAATATCCAAAAGAAATGTTGTCAGTTTAACGAAAAGCTTCCAAGGTATGGATTGGCAACTGCGGAACAGTTTATAGATGCAATGGAAAATGTTCGACAACACAGTGAATATACGGAGGCGTACTTCTTAGAAAATTCGTATATTAATTTTGGAAGGAGCAATTGCAGTTTATGTAGCAGCAATATTACATTAAAAGACGATTACTGAAATAACAAACCATTCCATACATTGGACTTAGTTAGCTACTTGATTGTTTGAGTTTCGTCTCTTACTATTTAAAAGAAGAAAAAGCCGTAGGCTTTTTCCTGTTTGTATTTATAGTTAAAAAACGAACTCAAGTCCAAAGAAACTGAACACTGTGGTTCATTCATATTATCTTCATTATTTTAGCTAGAATGTAAATAAACAAGTTTCTTTTTTAAATTTTAAATTGAAAAGATAGTGCTTTTAATTCAACATATTAAAAGTTCTCCCCGACGGGGAATCGAACCCCCGTCTCCCAGGTAACAAGTGGGCATACTTACCATTAGACTATCGAAGACTTATAAAATAAAAGTTACATATAAGAAATGATAACAATTTTTTAATCCGGGTTACATAAAGGCTCGATCATCGAATTTTTACATTAAAGAACGAACTTTAGTCCATATCCGGGTTGCAGCGTTAGCTAGCAACCTAGTAAGAGACGATCACGTCCAATGTTAAGAAATATAAAAACCCCTAACTCCTAAAAAGGAGTCAGATCAAACCAAAAAGTACACCATTAGAGCCGCCTGGTCCGAAACCCCTGTATAGTAAAATTTCTGTCCCTTGACTTGAACAGCAAGGGAAATATATTGGCTTGAAAATCAAGAAAAGTGGCAACTACTACAACATTCTGCCTAAACGGGATATTTTTTTTCTCTTTCCGGGTTGCAGCGGTAGCTAGCAACCTAGTAAGAGACGATCACGTCCAATGTTAAGAAGTATAAAAACCCATAGTTCCTAAAAAAGGAGTCGGATCAAAACAAAAAGTACACCATTAGAACCGCCTTGTCCGAAACCCCTGTATAGGAAACTTTCTGTCCCGTGGCTTGAACAGCAAGGGAAATATATTGGCTTGAAAATCAAGAAAATTGACTTTAACCACGTTATTCTCCCCAAACGGGATATTTTTTTTCTTTTTTTTTCTTTTTCTTTTCCACAGATAGCTTGGCACTGGAACATCGTAGAGGGTTGTTCAATAGCTCATTTTAAAGAAAATTAATTGGGTTAAAAATCTATAGTAACTAAAATAAATTATTTCTAAAATAGAATAAATTTTTCCACCAAAAACTGCATTTTTGATGTCTTTTCACACTGCAGTCTTTCAAACATAATCGTATACCAGCGGTAAGATTTGAACCCACGCCTCCGAAGAGACTGGTGGCTAACACCAGTGTCTTGGACCACTCGGCCAGGCTGCCTCTCATAAATAAATATATATGTGAATTTGGGTTGCAGCAGTAGCTAGCAACCTAGTAAGAGACGATCAGTCCCATGCTAAGAAATATAACAAAAGTCCTAAAAATAGAGTAAGATCAAAACAAAAGTACATCATTAGTTATAATAAGGAACGAACTGTAACCCATAGTAACTGAATATTAAATCAATCAGTTCTAGGTCATAATAAAGAGCTGTGTAATGTTTCACTTTAAAGGAAGTTTCTGTATATAGAAACAGTTTGTAATTAACAAAATTATAATAAAGAACGACCTCTTCCCTATACTAAATTGTATACGCCACTTAATTATAGTATAGGTTAGTAATTCAATCCGGGTTGCAGCGGTAGCTAACAACCTAGTAAGAGACGATCACGTCCAATGTTAAGAAATAAAAAAAAACCCTAACTCCTAAAAAAAGAGTTAGGTCAAAACAAAAAGGGCACCATTAGAACCGCCTTGTCCGAAACCCCTGTATAGGAAACTTTCTGTCCCTTGGCTTGAACAGCAAGGGAAATATATTTGCTTGAAAATCAAGAAAAGTGGCAGCTACTACAACATTCTGCCTAAACGGGATATTTTTTTTTCTTTTTTTATTTTCCACAGATAGCTTGGCAATGGAACATCGTAGATCCGGGTTGCAGCGGTAGCTAGCAACCTAGTAAGAGACGATCACGTCCAATGTTAAGAAATATAAAAACCCATAGTTCCTAACAGAGGAGTCAGATCAAAACAAAAGTACACCATTAGAACCGCCTTGTCCGAGACCCCTGTTTAGGAAACTTTCTGTTCCTTGGCTTGAACAGCAAGGGAAATATATTGGCTTGAAAATCAAGAAAAGTGGCAGCTACTACAACATTCTGCCTAAACGGGATATTTTTTTCTGTTTTTTTCTTTTTTTCTTTTCCACAGATAGCTTGGCACTGGAACATTGCAGAGGGTTGTTCAATAGCTCATTTTAAAGGAAATTAAATGGGTAAAAATCTATAGTAACTAAAATAAATTATTTCTAAAAGAGAATAAATTTTTCCACCAAAAACTGCATTTCGATGTCTTTTCACACTGCAGTCTTTCAAACATACTCGTATACCAGCAGTAAGATTTGAACCCACGCCTCCGAAGAGACTGGTGGCTAACACCAGTGTCTTGGACCACTCGGCCAGGCTGCCTCTTATAATTTGGATTGCAGCAGTAGCTAGCAACCTAGTAAGAGACGATCAGTCCCATACTAATAAATATATAAACCCAAAACTCCTAAAAATAGCGTAAGATCAACACAAAAGTACATCATTAGAACTACCTTGTCTGAAACCCTACTAGATAAATAATGAATGTCGTCATAGCTTTATATTAGAGCTAGGACGTGAATAGTCATGAAATAATATCATTGCGCCATGACGTCATCATGAAATAAAATCATTACGCCGTGACGTCATAATTACTACTTAAGAACTACGAAGATGAAAATGGTCTCATTCGTGAATTACATAATGGTTAGATCAAAGAAAGCTGCACGCAAGTTAAAAAAACATTACTACACAGACAACAGAGATAGTATCTTGAAAAGAGAAAAGCAAAGGTATTCAACCGACCAGGCGTATCGAGAAGTAAAAATTGAGAGAGCCAAACAAAAGATCAAGGAGCGTTATCACAATGATAAACTTTATAGAGAAGCAACAATGGAGCAGGCTAGACAAAAGAGCAAGGAACGGTATGGTAATGATGAAGATTACAGAGAAGCAAGAATTGAGAAGGCTAGACAAAAGATCAAGGATCGTTATCAAAATGATGAAGATTACAGAGAAGCAAGAATTGAGCAGGCTAGACAAAAGATCAAGGAGCGTTATCACAATGATAAACTTTATAGAGAAGCAACAATTGAGCAGGCTAGACAAAAGAGCAGGGACCGGTATGATAATGATGAAGATTACCGAAACAAACATAAGAAAAAAGTTGCTACCAGAGTAATGGGTAGATACTGGGGTGACAAAAGCTATAATGAAAAAATTCAATTCTCTGCGAGGTTGTACCGAAGAACGCATAAAGACAAAGGGAAAAATTACATTCAGAAATACAAGAAGATGGCAATAATGCAGGCTGCTCTTCGTAAATTGAGAAACATTTTACGCATGTTTTACCAGGATCACGAAAAGTATTCAAAATTACAGATTAAAATTCTCTTTGAAAGAGCAGATGCTGTTGAAAAGTTGGCTAGAAATGCTTTGGCAAAGCTTCAAAGTATTATCCAAAAGAAATGTTGTCAGTTTAATGAAAAGCTTCCAAGGTATGGATTGGCAACTGCGGAACAGTTTATAGATGCAATGAAAAATGTTTGACAACACAGTGAATATACGGAGGCGTACTTCTTAGAAAATTCGTATATTAATTTTGGAAGGAGCAATTGCAGTTTATGTAGCAGCAATAAAAATATATATACAAGCATACCTATCAACAGCGAAGGAAAAGCAAAATTTTTCAATTATGGCGAAAACGAGCCTGTTAGGGTTATTAGTATATGTGTTTGTAAGACTAATGATTTAGAACAAACTCCTGGAACACCGACTCAAGAAAAAAGCATTTCTAACTGTGTTTTAAACAGTTCTTTTAGTTCTACTGAATATTTGGCAAAAAATTCTCTGTGTAGTAGAACAAACTGTCCTGAAAAGTACGAGACAACTATTGAAAAATGCTCTGAATCTAGATCTGACAAGGAAATTATGATGACTGAAGTCACCTATAACAATCTGAGTAAACATTCAAAACCAAAAATTGGGCAGCAGGTTACTTGGCAATGTCAGCCTGATATCTGCAAGCTCTATCCGACAGATATTGAATTATGTCAAATTACATTAAAAGACGATCATTGGAATAACAACCTATTGTATACATTGGACTTACCTAGATATTTGATTGTTTTCCGGTTTGCAGTGGTAGCTAGCAGCCTAGTAAGAGACGATCACGTCCAATGTTAAGAAATATAAAAACCCAATAACTCCTAAAAAAAAATTCAGATCAAAACAAAAAGTACACCATTAGAACCGCCATGTCTGAAACCCATGCATAGGAAACCTTCTGTCATTTTTTACATTAAAAGACGATCACTGAAATAACAAACCATTCCATACATTGGACTTAGTTAGCTACTTGATTGTTTGAGTTTCGTCTCTTACTATTTAAAAGAAGAAAAAGCCGTAGGCTTTTTCCTGTTTGTATTTATAGTTAAAAAACGAACTCAAGTCCAAAGAAACTGAACACTCTGGTTCATTCATATTATCTTCATTATTTTAGCTAGAATGTAAATAAACAAGTTTCTTTTTTAAATTTTAAATTGAAAAGATAGTGCTTTTAATTCAACATATTGATATCCGGGTTGCAGCGGTAGCTAGCAACCTAGTAAGAGACGATCACCTCCAATGTAAAGAAATATAAAACCCCCCAACTCCTAAAAAAAGAGTCAGATCAAAACAAAAAGTACACCATTAGAACCGCCTTGTCCGAAACCTCTATAAAGGAAACTTACCGCCCTTTGGCTTGAATAATACAATAAAGAACGACACCTTGCCCATGTTAACTAAAACATAAATAGGGATTATGTAATTTCCAATAGTATCATGGCTGTAGAGATGGCTGACACCTAGTTACAATAAAAAACGATCATTGGAATAACAAAAATTGCATACCTTTGGAATTAGCTAGCTACTTGATTATTTGAGACTCGTCTCTTACTATTTAAAAGAAGAAAAAGCCGTAGGCTTTTTCCTGTGCTTAATCAGTTTATTATCATAGGCAGCGCGCTAGCACTGCCTGAGTAAAGAACGATGTGGGCACAATGTGTTTTTTTTCCGGGTTGCAGCGATAGCTAGCAACCTAGTAAGAGACGATCACGTCCACTGTTAAGAAATATAAAAACCCATAGTTAATAACAAAGGAGTCTGGTCAAAACAAAAGTACACCATTAGAACCGTCTTGTCCGAAACCCCTGTATAGGAAACTTTCTGTCCCTTTGCTTGAACAGCAAGGGAAATATATTGGCTTGAAAATCAAGAAAATTGACTTTAACCACGTTATTCTCCCCAAACGGGATATGTTTTTCTCTTTTCTTTTTTTGTATCCAGAGATAGCTTGGCACTGGAACATCGTAGAGGGTTGTTCAATAGCTCATTTTAAAGGAAATTAATTGGGTTAAAAACCTTTTGTAATTAAAATAAAATATTTCTAAAAGAGAATAAATTTTTCCACCAAAAACTGCATTTTCGATGTCTTTTCACACTGCAGTCTTTCAAACATAATCGTATACCAGCGGTAAGATTTGAACCCACGCCTCCGAAGAGACTGGTGGCTAACACCAGTGCCTTGGACCACTCGGCCAGGCTTCCTCTCATAAATAAATATATATGTGAATTTGGGTTGCAGCAGTAGCTAGCAACCTAGTAAGAGACAATCAGTCCAATGCTAAGAAATATAACAAAACTCCTAAAAATAGAGTCAGATCAAAACAAAATTACATCATTAGAATTACCTTGTCTGAAACCGTACTAGATAAATAATGAATGTCATCATAGTTTTATATTAGAGCTATGACGTGAATAGAAATACACGAAATTATATTGATGTTTCTGAAGACGTCATGAAATAATATCATTGCGCTATGACGTCAATAAAATCATTACGCCGTGACGTCATAATTACTATATAAGAAGTGTCAGAACTGTAAATGTTCTCATTCATAATTACATAATGGTTTCAATCAAGCAAGCTGCACACAAGTTGAAAAAACAGTACTACACAAACAACAGAGATAGTATCTTGAAAAGAAAAAAGTAAATGTATTCAACCGACCAGGCGTATCGAGAAGTAATAATTGAGAGAGCAAAACAAAGGTATTCAACCGACCAGGCGTATCGAGAAGTAATAATTGAGAGAGAAAAACAAAACAGCAAGATGTGTTATCACAATGATGAAGATTATAGACATGCAAAAATTGAGACAGCCAAACAAAAGTTCAAGGAGAGTTATCACAATGATGAAGATTGCCGCATCAAATATAAGAAAAACCAAAAGCAATGGTATTTCAACCGTCCAGGTGTATCGAGAAGTAAAAATTGAGACAGCCAAACAAAAGATCAAGGAGCGTTACTGGGGTGACAAAATCTATAATGAAAAAATTAAATTCTCTGCGAGGTTGTACCGAAGAACGCATAAGGACAAAGGGAAAAATTATATTCAGAAATACAAGCAGATGGCAAAAATGCAGGCTGATCTTTGTAAATTGAGAAACATTTTACGCATGTTTTATTGGGATCACGAAAAGTATTCAAAATTACAGATTAAAATTCTCTTTGAAAGAGCGGATGCTGTTGAAAAGTCGGCTAGAAATTCTTTGGCAAAGCTTCATAGTAATATCCAAAAGAAATGTTGTCAGTTTAACGAGAAACTTCCAAGGTATGGATTGGCAACTGCGGAACAGTTTATAGATGCAATGGAAAATGTTCGACAACACAGTGAATATACGGAGGTGTACTTCTTAGAAAATTCGTATATTAATTTTGGAAGGAGCAATTGCAGTTTATGTAGCAGCAATAAAAATATATATACAAGCATACCTATCAACAGCGAAGGAAAAGCAATGCTTTCAATTATGGCGAAAACGAGCCTGTTAGGGTTATTAGTAAATGTGTTTGTAAGACTAATGATTTAGAACAAATTCCTGCAACACCGACTCAAGAAAAAAACATTTCTAACTGTGTTTTAAACAGTCCTTTTAGTTCTACTGAATATTTGGCAAAAAATTCTCTGTGTAGTAGAACAAACTGTCCTGAAAAGTACGAGACAACTATTGAAAAAATGCTCTAAAACTAGATCTGACAAGGAAATTATGATGGCTGAAGTCACCTATAACAATCTGAGTAAACATTCAAAACCAAAAATTGGGAAGCAGGTTATTTGGCAATGTCACCCTGATATCTGCAAGCTCTATCCGACGGATATTGAATTATGTCAAATTCTTTTTTATATCATTGAAAATAATATAGCATTAAAATTTTCAACTGACAAAGTGGTTAATTTCTACCTTTGCGGCTTGGATTATTGTGAAATCAATTACAGGGACACAAGAAAGCATGGGCATTAGTTATACTGTAGCCCAAATGAGGGATGTCAGAGCTATTTGCGTTCTCTAAGGGCACTAGCTCCACATTTTCCTGTCTTGAACTGTTTCATTAATAGCGTATATAAGGCAGTATCAAAATGTAAGATTATACAACATATTAATCTACTAAAAGTCGAGGGCTCGTACAAGGAACTAAGTCATTACATAGAAGAAGTGTCAAGCAGACTTTGTCGTAATAATAGTCAAGACTTCATTTACGGTGATAGCAATATTAGAGTTTCTGTGGATGAAAATACAATAATAAAATTATTTGGTGAGAGCCTTGATAAGGTAGCTAACATCAGGGATGTATACCCCACAATGCATTGTGACAGTTGTGAGCAGATAAAGACAAAATACCAATTGAAGAGTCTAAGACCCCTTTCAAATAAGAAAGGTTTTGATGTAATGATGGCCACGATTTTAGAACACCTACAACAGGACATACCCAAAGATGACAGAGAACAACTAATTCAATGTACAGGTTGGAAAGAGGATGTCATAGATTCATTCTTTGTCTGTGATTACTGTGCTGGGAAAATGTTGAAAAGTCAGGAGAATGTCCGATCAGTATTAAATAACCTTCATATAGACTGTACACCGGAATGTATAATTACAATAAAGAACGACACCTAGCCCATGTTAACCGAAACATAAATAGGGATTATGCAATTTCTATCAGTATCATGGCTGTAAAGATGGCTGAATCTGGGTTCTAGCGGTAGCTAGCTACTTAGTAAGAGACGATCACGTCCAATGTTAAGAAATATAAAAACCCATAGTTCCTAAAAAAGTAGTCAGATCAAAACAAAAAGTACACCATTAGACCCGCCTTGTCCGAAACCCCTGTATAGTAAACTTTCGGTTCCTTGGATTGAACAGTGAGGGAAATATATTGGCTTGAAAATCAAGAAAAGTGGCAGCTACTACAACATTCTGCCTAAATGGGATATTTTTTTTTCTTTGTATCCAGAGATAGCTTGGCACTGGAACATCGTAGATAGTTGTTCAATGGCTCATTTAAAAAAAAATTAATTGGGTTAAATTACATTAAAAGACGATCACTGAAATAACATACCATTCCATACATTGGACTTAGTTAGCTACTTGATTTTTTGAGTTTAGTCTCTTACTACTTAAAAGAAGAAAAAGCCGTAGGCTTTTTCCTGTTTGTTCGGGTTGCAGCGGTAGCTAGCAACCTAGTAAGAGACGATCGCGTCCAATGTTACATAAAGGATCGATAACGTTCATGAAAATCTGGGTTGCAGCGGTAGCTAGCAACCTAGTAAGAGACGATCACGTCCAATGTTAAGAAATAATTACAGTAAGGACCGAAGTCTATCTCATAGTAACTGATGCAACCGGGAAAAGAAAAAGATGTCTGTAGTGCATCTGACGGCATTATAATCATGAACTAATTCGTGATGATCGTGAACTAACCTGAGGATCGCGTCTTACAATTCTAACTAAGAAAAAGCCATAGAGGTCTTACTGTTTGTAATCCAGGTTTCTAAAAAAGAGCAATGAGGTTTTATAAAAAGAAGCGAAATCTAGCCTATACTAACTGAAATCTGGGTTGCAGTGGAAGCTAGCAACCTAGTAACAGACGATCACGCCCCATGTAATAAATGAAAGAGTCCATATTTTATGAAATTATAATTAGATGAAACACGAAGTACACTCTTAGAATCGCCTTGTCCGAAACTCCTACATAGGAAATCAAACAGTTCGTGGTAAAAAACTGTATAGTAAGAGAGATCCGGGTTGCAGCGGTAGCTAGCAACCTAGTAAGAGACGATCACGTCCGATGTTAAGAAATATAAAAACCCATAGTTCCTAAGAAGGGAGTCAGATCAAAACAAAATGTACACCATTAGAACCACCTTGTCCAAAACCTCTATAAAGGAAACTTACCGCCCTCTTGGCTTGAATAACAAAGAAAATATATTGGCTTGAAAATAAAGAAAATTTTACAATAAGGAACGAACTGTAACCCATAGTAACTTAAGTATTAAATCAAACAGTTCGTGGTCATAATAAAGAGCTGTTTAATGGCTCATTTTAAAGGAAAATGCTGTATATAGAAACCTTTAATTTTAATTAAAGGAAATTAATTGGGTTACAAATCTATAGTAACTAAAATAAATTATTTCTAAAAGACAATAAATTTTTCTACCAAAAACTGCATTTTTGATGTCTTTTCTCATTGCAGTCTTTCAAACATAATCGTATACCAGCGGTAAGACTTGATCTTAAGGAAAATGGGATATTTCCTTAAAAGCTCTTAATATGGTTTATATTGCGTCTAATAGTACTCCCCCCTCCCCAACCCAGCGGGTTGCAGGCTAGAAGCCTTGGTTTTCGGGGGTAACGATACGGCTTTTCAACTTTTAGTTTTTGTCGTGTTTCTTATGTTTTGTTGCATGTTAATTTGTTTTCATTGTCTCTGTTTTTAAGATTTATTGTTTGGGACGAGTAAGACACGCATTTCCCCTTTTCTAATATCTTTAAAGCAAATATCCCCTGGAGTGTTTAAATTTTGGTAGTAAACCTGCCGTTCTAACGACTGTCAAAAAATGGGGAATCTCACTAATATTAGGTCAAGCAGGGGATGACGGGGGGCGGGGGCGGTGTCACATGGATGAAATGCCATGGTAGTGTCGTGTGTTTTGTGGGGCATTAGGATTGGCTTGGGTTGGATCACGCGGTTTACAACTATAATTTTAATTAGGAAATGCCTGAAGAAAGTTATGTTTGGGTTGGGGGGGGGGGGGTCAGTTAATGTCATTGTGACTTGAACTACAGCTTAAAAGTTAAGGTGTGGACATTAAAGAATTTATCCCATGGAAGAGATGAAAATCTAACAGGTATAAGTTTTTAGTATGGTAAAAATTGCATCTAATATCACTCCCTCCTCCCATACCCTGCAGGTTTGCAGACTAGAAGCCCCCAGTTTTCTATAATAGATGGTTCTTTTGCGTATATGATAATATGACATTTTCATCTTTTATTTTTTTACGTGTTTTTTTTCATTTTTTATTGCTTATCAATTTGTTTTCATTTACAGTATCTGTGTTTTTTAGACATAATCCCTTGCACGAGTAAGACACACATTTACCCTTTATTAATATCTTGAAAGCAAATGTCCCCTGGAAATAGATGTTATTTCAAGTAAGTGCCAAATTTTGATGTAAACACCTGGTTTTAATGCGTGCCAACAAATGGGGAATCTCAGGTGTCGTGCAATAGTTTATTTTTTTGAATATTGTTCAAGATACAAAATATTGATAAGGGTTTCATGGACGACTTGCTTGTAGCGCTGTACCACTAGAATGGAATGACCTTTCGAGTCCTGGCGGGGTCAAGGACTCTAGAAAAAAAAAGAATGGTGTTTCGAACGAAAAAGAAACGCCGAAAAAGAAAGGCTTTTGGGCGAAAAATGTCAAAATGGTAATATCTGGCAGTGATGGATGCGCAATCATTAAGTAAAGTTTGTACCGTCATTAAGTTAATGAAAAAAGCTTTGGGGGCTTTGGGCAAAAAAAGAAACGCCGAAAAAGAAAATGTCTTGGGGGTTTTCGGCGAAAATTGTCAAAATGGTATTATTTGGCAGTGGTGGATGCGTAATTATTACGTAAAGTGTGTACTGCCATTAAGTTATGTGTAAGCCGTCATTACGTTACAAGTGGGGATTCCCCCATGGGTTCCTGTGGTAGGGTTACACAAATTGCTTCAAGCATATTAGACCTGTCCGTCTGAAACGGGGTAAGTCGTATGACGTCATTGGAGACCAGAGGGTTGTGTCATGGAGTCTTGCCAAGTGTTTTCCCTTTAATATAACAGGTGACAGCGCTGCGCAAGTACGAGGGGGTAGTAGCTCCACTTATCTGACCCTTTAATGGAGAGGGTGTGGCGCGTGGTATAACATATGCTTGAAGCGGGGGTGTGCGCTGCGATGTCATAAGTTCCCTTTTATTACTACTTTTCTATTACAAGAACCACATTCCAAGCAAATATCTCTGGGAAACTTGCCAGGGGTGTGTCACCTAACCTTTGAACTCTTGCCAAGGGCTGGAATGTCGCCTAGAAACAGGTGACCATATTGTACAGGTGTGTCACGTGACGTCAGAGGGCATACCGTAGAAATCCTATGGGAAAAGGGATATTTATGTTGTAGAAAAACAAAGGGGGTGTGTCACCTAACCTTTGAACTCTTGCCAAGGGCGGGAATGTCGCCTAGAAACAGAGGTGCCATAACGTCAGAGGGCAAGCCGTAGAAATTCAATGGAAAAGGGAGGGCATGTCGTAGAAAGCCTTATGGCCCCGCTACTAATACATACACAATTATTGCTCACTTATAAAGCTAGTAGATATATATAGTAGCGGGAGCCCGGCGGCTTCGCCGCCGGGCCCCGGCACAAGGCACGCGACAAAATTCTACATATAGATTCTCATTGTCGCTTGTCTTCTAGCTGCAGACAATTTGAAACAGTTTGCTGGTTTTTTTGAAGTCTTTTCAAAGATATTTGATTATTAAAGCAAGTCCGATTTCTAACAACGATATATACTAAACTTCAGATTTTTGGTTTTCTTTTTCTAGGTTTTTAAAATGTTGTAATCCCTTGTTAGAATATACAAAAATATTATTGCAACTACCAGTTTTTTGGTCTTACGCAATTTGATGTCTTTTCATACTGTCCTTTTCAAAGATATTTGATTATTAAAGCAAATCCAATTTCTAACAATGATATCTACTAAGGTTCAGACTTTTGGTTTTCTTTTTTAAGGTTTTTGAATTGTTGTAATCCCTTTTTAAAATATACAAAAATATGTTTGCAACTACCAGTTTTTGGTCTTACGTAATTTAATGTCTTTTCATACTGCGTCCTTTTCAAAGATATTTGATTATTCAAGCAAGTCCGATTTCTAACAGCGATATCTACTAAGCTTCAGATTTTTGGTTTCTTTTTTAAGGTTTTTAAAATGTTGTAATCCCTTGTTAAAAAATATGCAAAAATATTTTTCCAACTACCAGTTTTTTTGTCTTACGCAATTTAATGTCTTTTCATACTGCGTCCTTTTCAAAGATATTTGATTATTCAAGCAAGTCCAATTTCCAATAACAATTTCTACTAAGCTTCAAACTTTTGGTTTTCTTTTTTTTTTAGATTTTTGAATTGTTGTAATCCCTTGTCGAAATAGAGAATCATTATTTGTAATAATTGCGAATTTTCGTTTTTTTGGCCTTCCTACTGACATTATATTACTGGTTGTGTTCAAACATGTAAGCTTAATCACTTAGCGAGGCGCTTTTTATCTAAAAAAAAAAAAACAACAACTAATTTTAAAACTTTCAGGTAATTTTCTAGTTTGAATAAAAACATTGAAATTGTTGCTCAGGCACCGCAAATATTTTTGCAGTTTGCATAACAACTTTAGCTATTCTGAACTGAACTTAGAAATGTTTTAACTCTTTTTTCATGTCTTAAAAAGACGCTGCGTATATTTATATGAAAAGAAATTCAGCAATGATTTTTTTTCTAACAACTATTTCTACTAAGCTTCAAACTTTTCGTTTTCTTTTATTGTTGTAATCCCTTGTTAAAATATATACAAATAGTTTTGCAATTATCAGTTTTTGCTCTTTAAGCAATTTAATGTTTTTTCATACTGTGTCTTTTTTCCGATTCCTAACAACGATTTCTACTAAGCTTCAATCATTTTTTTTTCTTGAAGTTTAAATATATTCAGGCTTCACAAAATAATGCAATCTTGTATATAAAAAATATTTCTTCTAATTATACATCGGCAAGATAAAATCAACCATAAATACTATATCTCAATTTCTGGACTGGTCCAGAGTTTAGAAAAAAAAGTTCCTATTTTAAATGCTGCTGAGATCGGTGTTGACTATGATCCTCAGGTTTACCACTCATCTTCAATTCTTCAGGAAGTCCGTCAATAAACCTTCTTAAATCTTCCTCTGTCACTGGATAACGAATACTGTTAAGTACAGATTGAGCCGTGCTGGTGGCGTTGGGAAATGACTTATCCATTCTTGGTCTCATAAACTGCCAAGCAGGTCCATTAGGTCCACTAAGGACACGACATTCAATTATTTTTTCCTTCAATTCTTTCAACTCTTTCTGTCCTTTCAAATCAATATGATGAGGTCCAAATCGAACTTCTTTCCCACTTTCCATCACCATTAAATATCCTTTTTTCTGAGGCAGCATTCCTCTTCCATTCTCTTCAACAATTTCCAACCTAAAATCAACAGAGTTGTGTTCTGGCTCTTTCCATTTCAATAAAGTATTCCATTGCCCAAATGTATATGACTCGTCAACTGGTTGAAATATGAGTCCATCTGTGTCATGTGCCACTTGTCTAATGAAAGATCCACCTTTAAAAACCTTCTCCTTCTTCTTCAACTGGAAGTATTCCTTCTTCATGATCCTAAAAGACTCTTGCCCTTTGATTATTAATTTATTTCTCTTGGCTTCATCTCTGGGCTTCACGATCCGTGTCTGAATGAAATCCAGTCGCTCCAAAAAGAACTGCTCTCCAACGTTATCACCGTTATAGGATATTATATCGTAAATGAGAAAATTGTAAATTTCAACTTCAATAGTCCTCCCATCCTTTGGATCCTTTTCTTTGGATTTATCTGTCACAAATTCACCATCTAATAATGTATCTCGAAGTGGTTCCAAGCCCCTTGAGTAAAATTTTGCTACCAACTTAAAAATTGCAAAGTCTCTGTCGGCCAAATAAACTTTATCTTCTTGTATCAACATCATATACCTTGTTCCGTCAGCCTTCCAGGTAATGGCATAATTTGAATCCCTTAGTAGTTTTATTTTTTATAATAAAGAACGACCTCTTGCCTATACTAAATTTTATAGGCCACTTAACTATAGTATAGGCTAGTACAGTTATTATATTTAAGGTCAATATATTAAAATTTTCCACCAAAAGACGGTCATTGGAATAAAAACCCAATACATACATTTGATTTAGTTAGCTAATTGATTGTTTGAGGCTAGTATCTTACTATTTCAAAGAAGAAAAAGCCGTAGGCTTTTTCCTGTTTGTAATCAATTAGAAAGAGTTCTACCTTTAATCCGGGTTGCAGCGGTAGCTAGCAACCTAGTAAGAGACGATCAAGTCCAATGTTAAGAAATATAAAAACCCATAGTTCCTAAAAAAAAGGAGTCAGATCAAATTCAAAAGTACACCATTAAAACCGCCTTGTCCGAAACCCCTGTATAGTAAACTTTCTGTCCCTTAGCTTCAACAGCAAGGGAAATATATTGGCTTGAAAATCAAGAAAAGTGGCAGCTACTACAACATTCTGCCTAAACGGGATATTTTTATAATAAAGAACGACCTCTTGCCTATACTAAATTTTATACGCCACTTAATTATAGTATAGGTTAGTAATTCAACAGATGGCATGGCACTGAAACATCGTAGAGAGTTGTTCAATGGCTCATTTTAAAAGAAATTAATGGGGTTAAAAACCTTTTGTAATTAAAACAAACTATTTTAAGAAAAATATAATTAAGATCGAACTCTTGCCTATACTAACTGGCATAGGTCACTTAACTATAGTGTATGCTTGTAAAATTATATTTAAAGTCAATAAATTAAAAATTCCCTACAACGGGAAATCGAACCCCGATCGTTTACATTAAATTAAAGATTACATTAAAAGATGATCATTGGAATAAAAAATTATTGCATACATTGGACTTAGCTACTTGATAAATTTTAATTGAAAAACTAAGTTTCAGCCGTCCGCTAGAAAACAGGGATGCTGTGACGTTAGAGGGCATGTCCTGGGAATAATATGGGAAAAGGGAGAGCATCTCCTAAAATTGATAACAACACACTACTGTTTTCCCCATTGTGGGTTCTTTTATGCTTTTCTAAGGAAAAGTTTCGAGTTTATTTCTTTTTACATGCTTCACATTCATATGGTTTTTCACCATTGCGGCTTGTCTTATGACTTCTTAACCATGTGTCGTAGGCGAATTGTTTTCCCCAAACGTCACACAAAAATGGTTTTTCACTATTGTGCGCATGTATATGAATTTTTTTCATCATGGCATCTTTCATGCAGAATTAAACTATCCTTTCTTGCGAATTTCTTTTGACAATTTGGGCATTTATATAGTTTTTCACCATTGTGGTGACTCTCCTGATGCCGAATCCTACTTCCATTTTTTGAAAATCCGGGTTGCAGCGGTAGCTAGCAACCTAGTAAGAGACGATCACGTCCAATTACAGTAAAGACCGATCTGTAGCCCGTAGTAACTGAAGATCTGGGTTGCACCGTATTATAATAGAAAAGAGGAACTCTCACTTATATCCGGGTTGCAGCGGTAGCTAGCAACCTAGTAAGAGACGATCGCGTCAAATGTTAAGAAATATAAAAACCCATAGCTCCTAAAAATCCGTGTTGCAGCGGTAGCTAGCAACCTAGTAAGAAACGATCACGTCCAATGTTAAGAAATATAAAAACCCATAGCTCCTAAAAAAGGAGTCAGATCAAAACAAAAAGTACACCATTAGAACTGCCTTGTCTGAAAGCCCTGTATAGTTACATTAAAAGACGATCATTATGAACAACAAACAATTGCATACATTGGAATTAGTTAGCTACTTGATTGTTTGAGGTTCGTCTCTTACTATTTCAAAGAAGAAAAAGCCGTAGGCTTTTTCCTGTTTGTAATCAGTTTAGTATCCGGGTTGTTGTAATAATCTTAATAAGCATTAATTAATAAATCATCATAAGGATGATGATGCATTATAATAAAGAACGACCTCTTACCTATGCTAAATATTATACGCCACTTAATTATAGTAAAGGTTATCTGGGTTGCTACAGTAAAGAACGATCTCTCATCCATAGTAACTAATAAATGGTGGTTCCAGGGGTAGTACACTTGAGGTTCGTCTCTTATACTATTTAAAAGAAGAAAAAGCCGTAGGCTTTTTCCTGTTTGTAATGATATAGCATAAAAGAAAACCCAAGTGGTAACTGATTACAGTAAAGAACGATCTCTCGCTCTTAGTAACTGATTTGTCAATTATTACGATAAAAGACGATCATTGGAATAACAAACAATTGCATACAATGGAATTAGCTGGCTACTTGATTTTTTGAGACTCGTCTTTCCGGGTTGCAGCGGTAGCTAGCAACCTAGTAAGAGACGATCACGTCCAATGTTAAGAAATATAAAAACCCATAGTTCCTAACAGAGGAGTCAGATCAAAACAAAAATACACCATTAGAACCGCCTTGTCCGAAACCCCTGTATAGGAAACTTTCTGTCCCTTGGTTTGAACAGCAAGGGAAATATATTGGCTTGAAAATCAAGAAAAGTGGCAGCTACTACAACATTCTGCCTAAACGGGATATTTTTTTCTTTTTTTCTCTTTTCTTTCTTTTCCACAGATAGCTTGGCGCTGGAACATCGTAGAGGGTTGTTCAATAGCTCATTTTAAAGGAAATTAATTGGGTTAAAAATCCATAGTAACTGAAATAAATTATTTTTAAAAGAGAATACATTTTTCAACCAAAAACTGCATTTTTGATATCTTTTCACACTGCAGTCTTTCAAACATAATCGTATACCAGCAGTAAGATTTGAACCCAAGCCTCAGAAGAGACTGGTGGCTAACACCAGTGCCTTGGACCACAAGGCCAGGCTGCCTCTTATAATTTGGGTTGCAGCAGTAGCTAGCAACCTAGTAAGAGACGATCAGTTCCATGCTAAGAAATATAAAAACCCACAACTCCTAAAAATAGAGTCAGATCAAAACAAAAGTAAATCATTAGAACTACCTTGTCTGAAACCCTACTAGATAAATAATGAATGTCGTCATAGCTTTATATTAGAGCTATGACGTGAATAGAAAAACACGAAATTATTTTGTGGTTTCTGAAGACGTCATGAAATAATATCCGGGTTGCAGCGGTAGCTAGCAACCTAGTAAGAGACGATCACGTCCAATGTTAAGAAATATAAAAACCCATAGTTCCTAACAAAGGAGTCAGATCAAAACAAAAAGGACACCATTAGAACCGCCTTGTTCGAAACCCCTGTATAGGAAACTTTCTGTCCCTTGGCTTGAACAGCAAGGGAAATATATTGGCTTGAAAATCAATAAAATTGACTTTAACCACGTTATTCTCCCCAAACGGGATATTTTTTTCTCTCTTCTTTTTTCTTTTCCACAGATAGCTTGGCACTGGTACATCGTAGAGGGTTGTTCAATAGCTCATTTTAAAGGAAATTAATTGGGTTAAAAATCTATAGTAACTAAAATAAATTATTTCAAAAAGAGAATAAATTTTTCCACCAAAAACTGCATTTTTGATGTCTTTTCACACTACAGTCTTTCAAACATAATCGTATACCAGCGGTAGGATTTGAACCCACGCCTCCGAAGAGACTGGTGGCTAACACCAGTGTCTTGGACCACTCGGCCAGGCTGCCTCTTATAATTTGGGTTGCAGCAGTAGCTAGCAACCTAGTAAGATACGATCAGTCCCATGCTAAGAAATATAAAAACCCAAAACTCCTAAAAATAGAGTAAGATCAAAACAAAAGTATATCATTAGAACTACCTTGTCTGAAACCCTAATAGATAAATAATGAATGTCGTCATAGCTTTATATTAGAACTATGACGTGAATAGAAAAACACGAAATGATATTGTTGTTTCTGATGACGTCATGAAATAATATCATTGCGCCATGACGTCAATAAAATCATTACGCCGTGACGTCATAATTACTACTTAAGAACGAAAAAGATGTAAATTCTCTCATTCTTGATTAGAATAATGGTTAGATCGAAGCAAGCTATACGCAAGTTGAAAAAACATTACTACACAAACAACAGAGATAGTATCTTGAAAAGAGAAAAGCAAAGGTATTCAACCGACCAGGCGTATCGAGAAGTAATAATTGAGAGAACAAAACAAAACAGCAAGATGTGTTATCACAATGATGAAGATTATAGACATGCAAAAATTGAGACAGCCAAACAAAAGATCAAGGAGAGTTATCACAATGATGAAGATTACCGCATCAAATATAAGAAAAACCAAAAGCAATGGTATTCAACCGTCCAGGTGTATCGAGAAGTAAAAATTGAGACAGCCAAACAAAAGATCAAGGAGCGTTACTGGGGTGACAAAATCTATAATGAAAAAATTAAATTCTCTGCGAGGTTTTACCGAAGAACGCATAAGGACAAAGGGAAAAATTACATTCAGAAATACAAGAAGATGGCAAAAATTCAGACTGATCTTTGTAAATTGAGAAACATTTTACGCATGTTTTATCGGGATCACGAAAAGTATTCAAAATTACAGATTAAAATTCTCTTTGAAAGAGCGGATGCTGTTGAAAAGTCGGCTAGAAATTCTTTGGCAAAGCTTCATAGTAATATCCAAAAGAAATGTTGTCAGTTTAACGAAAAGCTTCCAAGGTATGGATTGGCAACTGCGGAACAGTTTATAGATGCAATGGAAAATGTTCGACAACACAGTGAATATACAGAGGCGTACTTCTTAGAAAACTCGTATATTAATTTTGGAAGGAGCAATTGCAGTTTATGTAGCAGCAATAAAAATATATATACAAGCATACATATCAAAAGCGAAGGAAAAGCAATGTTTTTCAATTATGGCGAAAACGAGCCTGTTAGGGTTATTAGTAAATGTGTTTGTAAGACTAATGATTTAGATTACAGTAAAGAACGATTTCTCGCCAATAGTAACTGATTTACGGTGGCTCATGGGGTAGCTTACAAGTACATAAAAGGATAGATATGGTTCATCGTAAATGCAGAATATGTAAGTTTCATCAGATATAATTTCATGATCAAGATTGATCAATGACGTCATTATCATAGGTATTACCCAGATTGTCTCTTACTATTCCAATTAAGAAAAAGCCATAGGCTTTTTCCTGTTTGTAATTTCACAGTGTCTCGATGTAGTGGTATCCGGGTTGCAGCGGTAGCTAGCAATCCGGGCTGCAGCGGTAGCTAGCAACCTAGTAAGAGACTATCACGTCCAATGTTAAGAAATATAAAAACCCCTAATTCCTAAGTAAAAGAGTAAGATCAAAACAAAAAGTACACCATTAGAACCGCTTTTTCCGAAACCCCTATAAAGGAAAGTTACCGCCCTTTGGCTTGAATAACAAAGAAAATATATTAGCTAGAAAATCAGGAAAATTGACTTTAGCCACGTTATTCTCCACAAACGGGATATTTTTTTCTTTCTTCTTCTTCTTCTTTTCCACAGATAGCTTGGCACTGGAACATCGTAGAGAGCTGTTCAATGGCTTATTTTAAAGGAAATTAATTGGGTTAAAAACCTTTTGTAACTAAAATTTACATTAAGGAACGAACTGTAACCCATAGTAGCTGAAGTATTAAATCAAACAGTTGGTGGTCATAATAAAGAATTTTAACTAATGTTGAAAGTGAATGATGAAAGTGAATGCATAAAATGATGCCTTTATTCTCACTCGTAATTTAACAATTTTTTCAGGAGGAAATTTGATTTTGAGACCCTAATAGGGCCTCACCAGGTAAAACAGTTCATAGTAACTATAAGTTTAAAAATATTATAGTAAGGAACGAAGTCTTGCCCTTAGTAACCTATGTCTTGTCAAATTATCCGGGTTGCAGCGGTAGCTAGCAACCTAGTAAGAGTAAATCACGTCCAATGTTAAGAAATATAAAAACCCATAGCTCCTAAAAAAAAGATTCAGATCAAAACATGAAGTACACTGATAGAACCGCCTTGTCCAAAACTTCTATATAGCAAACTTACCGTCCTTTGGCTTGAATAACAAAGAACACATATTGGCTTGAAATTCAAGAAAATTGACTTTAACCAGGTTATTCTCCACAAACGGCATCTTTTTTTCTTTCTTCTTTTCCACATATAGCTTTGCACTGGAACATCGTAGAGAGTTGTTCAATCACTTATTTTAAAGAAAATTAATTGGATTAAAAACCTTTTGTAACTAAAAAAAAATATTTTTAAAACAGGATTAATTTTTCCACTAAAAACTGTATTTTTGATGTTACATTAAGGAACGAACTGTAACCCATAGTAACTGAATAAGAAATCATTGTATAGAAGGTGTCGCGTAAAGAATTGATATAGCTCATTATAAATGTTGATTATGTGATCCGGGTTGCATTGGTAGCTAGCAACCTAGTAAAAGACGATCACGCCCAAAAGTAAAAAATATTCGGGTTGCAGCGGTAACTAGCAACCTAGTAAGAGACGATCACGTCCAATGTTAAGAAATATAAAAACCCATAGTTCCTAACAACGGAGTCAGATCAAATTCAAAAGTTCACCATTAGAACCGCTTTGTCCGAAACCCCTGTATAGGAAACTTTCTGTCCCTTGGCTTGAAACAGCAAGGGAAATATATTGGCTTGAAAATCAAGAAAAGTGGCAGCTATTACAACATTCTGCCTAAACGGGATATTTTTTTTTCTTTTTTCTTCTTTTCCAGAGATAGCTTGGCACTGGTATAATAAAGAACGGCCTTTTGCCTATACTAAATTGTATGCGCTACTTAATTATAAAAGTATAGGTTAGTAATTCCACAGATAGCTTGGCACTGGAACGTCGTAGAGAGTTGTTCAATGGCTCATTATAACGGAAATTAATGGGGTTAAAAACCTTTTACAATTAAAACAAATTATTTTTAAAACAGAATAAATTTTTACACTAGAAACTGCATTTTTGATTTCTTTTGACACTGCAGTCTCTCCAAAGATATTTGATTTGTGAAGTAATCAAACAGTTCATGGTAAAGTTATATTAAAAGACGATCATCAGAAGAATAGACCACTTTATACATTGAACTTAGTTATATAATAAGGAACGAACTCTTGCCTATACTAACTGGTATATGCCACTTAACTACAGTGTATGCTTTTAGAGTTATATTCAAACACAATGTGTTAAATCCGGGTTGCAGCGTTAGCTAGCAACCTAGTAAGAGACGATCACGTCCAATGTTAATATTACACAGGCACAGGTACTGAAGTGGAGTGTTTTTCCTGCAAAAAAAGAATTAGTGACTGGAATTGTAACGATCAAGCTATTGCTAGGCACTTAAACTTAAGCCTGGATTGTCCATTTTTGTCTATGAGTTCCTCCCGCCCTTTATTGTCACAAGAACAACGTCGAGCTCTTAAACGAGAGGATGTTAGACTACTGACATTTAATTCAAGAGGATGGTGGACGAAGGATTTTATTGACACCAGAGAATTAGCTAAAGCTGGATTCTTTTTTGTCGGCCATGGTGACCAGGTTCAGTGTGCTTTTTGTGCACGGGTGGTTGGACATTGGGAAGAAGGAGATGTGCCTATGGAAGAACATAGAAGACACTTTGAAATATGCCCCTTTGTGCGGGGATGTGATGTTGGAAACATTCCAGCTGAAGCTACAAATGGCTCCGAAGCCCCACTTATAAGTTTACCTCCTGCTGTATCCGGAGGCTATGATATTTTTGAGCGATATATTAGATCGAGAAACCGGCAACTAGCAGTGGATAATCTTTCTCTCCGAAGTGGTGGTACAGCCCTTCTTAGCATCAATTTGCAGCCACTGGTCACATCAGTTCACAGTCATCTCAATTCACTGGCCAACCTCAGAATTAATGCCCATAGAGGCCCTGAGCACCCTGATAAAACAAATTTTGAATCTAGGTTACAAACTTTTGCTAATTGGCATTACCATGAGCGGATGGATCCTCGCAAACTTTCCGAAGCTGGATTTTTCTATCTGGGAGATTCAGATAAGGTGAAATGTTTTCATTGGGATATAGGTTTGTGCAACTGGGAGGAAACAGATGACCCCTGGGTTGAACATGCAAGGTGGTTTAGTGACTGTGTATTTTTAATTCTGTCAAAGGGAGATGAATTTATTAAGGAAGTCAAAGAGTTACTTAAAAGGAAAGCAGAGGCCAAAAACACTGAAAGTAAAAGAAGGTTGGAAGAAAAACTGAAGAAAGAAATTGAAGGATCCGTGGCCAAGATGGCAATGGAAGTTGTAGAAGCTACCAAAGTGAGACAAGCTATTTTGAATCAGTTGAAGAGAACAGGCCAAGGATTTACGGTGGTTGCTGCTTTGATTATTGCTGCCCTTGAAATACCCGATCAGCAAGTCGAGACTTCATCCTCTGTCCCCTCCTCAAGTGGAACAGAAACGAATCTGCCAGGAATAAGAATTCGCGATGAATTTAGAATTCCTAGTGTTCCTCCTAGTAGAACAGAAACGAATTTGCCAGGAATAAGAATTCGCGATGTCTCAGAAATTCACCAGGAATTTGGATCATCGGCATTCCGAGAGCCAGAAGCTTCAGAACCCACCAGTTGGTATCAGCTACCAGAAGAATCAGCCGTGTTAGCCGATCCTCGTTCCAATGCCGAAGGTGGTGAGGACAGCTCTCCAGAGTGGTATGGGGCTTCTGCTCCACAGCCCAATGAGATTCCACCTGGTGAGCCTCCGGTCATAGTAAATGTCATCTCTCCAAGAAGAAGGCTTGAAGAAGCAATGGATGTGGACAAGTTTGAAGAAGCAATTGAAGAACGATATAAGTGTAAAGTATGTCTGGACAAGCGAATCGAAGTCATATTTTTGCCATGCGGCCATCTTACATCTTGTTCCAGCTGTACTTCTGCCTTAGCAACCTGCCCGCTCTGTCGTCAGGTTATTGGTGGCACGGCGAAAGCATTTCTTCCTTGAGTCAACTTTATTTGGGTATAACTGGTTATAATATTAATTATAAATCTGATACTATTTCAAATGCAAGATTTGAAGTTTCGTTTTCAGTGTTTTGTCTTGGCTCTCTCAGGTATAGAGAATGTAGCTTGTATGATATTTCTAAATTTGCGTTCCCCAATTTGATTCTAAAGAATTGTTATTTACAAAAAAAAAAAATCAGCTAATGATTAAATAATGGTTAAATCAAAGCAAGCTACATGCAAGTTTAAAAAACAGTACTACACAAATTTACATTAAAATAAAACAACCGAGATTTGAAATGACGATAAGGAGCTACACTCTTCTGATTTCTCTTCTGAATTTTCTTAAAGAAGAGAAAAATTTTGCACAATTCTGAAATTTACCAAAGAAAATGAAATAAGCTTCCTCTTCAGTTCTTAATTTCTCAAAGACATAAAAAATTTAATGTTCTGCTCTAAATTTTTCCATAGAAGATCCGGATTGCAGCGGTAGCTAGCAACCTAGTAAGAGACGATCACGTCCAATGTTAAGAAATATTAAAACCCATAGTTCCTAACAGAGGAGTCAGATCAAAACAAAGAGTACACCATTAGAACCGCCTTGTCCGAAACCCCTGTATAGGAAACTTTCTGTCCCTTGGCTTGAACAGCAAGGGAAATATATTGGCTTGAAAATCAAGAAAAGTGGCAGCTACTACAACATTCTGCCTAAACAGGATATTTTTTTCTTTCTTTTTTTCTTTTTTTCTTTTGTATCCAGAGATAGCTTGGCACTGGAACATCGTAGAGAGTTGTTCAATGGCTCATTTTAAAGGAAATTGATTGGGTTAATAACCTTTCGTAACTAAAATAAATTATTTCTAAAAGTGAATAAATTTTTCCACCAAAAACTGCATTTTTGATGTCTTCTCACACTGCAGTATTTCAAACATAATCGTATACCAGCGGTAAGATTTGAGCCCACGCCTCCGAAGAGACTGGTGGCTAACACCAGTGCCTTGGACCACTTGGCCAGGCTGCCTCTCATAAATAATATATATGTGAATCTGGGTTGCAGCAGTAACTAGCAACCTAGTAGGAGACGATCAGTCCAATGCTAAGAAATATAACAAAACTCCTAAAAATAGAGTCAGATCAAAACAAAAGTACATCATTAGAATTACCTTGTCTGAAACCCTACTAGATAAATAATGAATGTCGTCATAGCTTTATATTAGTGCTATGACGTGAATAGAAAAACACGATATTATGTTGTGGTTTCTGAAGACGTCATGAAATAATATCATTGTGCCATGACGTCAACATGGAATAAAATCATTACGCCGTGACGTCATAATTAGTATATAAGAAGCGTCAGAACTGTAAATGTTCTCATTCATAATTACATAATGGTTTCAATCAAGCAAGCTGCACTCAAGTTGAAAAAACAGTACTACACAAACAACAGAGATAGTAACTTGAAAAGAAAAAAGAAAAGGTATTCAACAGACCAGGCGTATCTAGAAGTAATAATTGAGAGAGCAAAACAAAACAGCAAGATGTGTTATCACAATTATGAAAATTATAGACATGCAAAAATTGAGACAGCCAAACAAAAGATCAAGGAACGGTATGGTAATGATGAAGATTACAGAGAAGCAACAATTGAGCAGGCTAGACAAAAGAGCAAGGAACGGTATGATAATGATGAATATTACAGAGAAGCAAGAATTGAGCAGGCTAGACAAAAGATCAAGGAGCTTTATCACAATGATAAACTTTATAGAGAAGCAACAATTGAGCAGGCTAGACAAAAGAGCAAGGAACGGTATGATAATGATAAAGATTACAGAGAAGCAAGATTTGAACAGGCTAGACAAAAGAGCAAGGAACGGTATGATAATGATGAAGATTAACGAAACAAACATAAGAAAAAAGTTGCTACCAGAATAATGAGTAGATACTGGGGTGACAAAAGCTATAATGAAAAAATTAAATTCTCTGCGAGGTTTTACCGAAGAACGCATAAGGACAAACGGAAAAATTACATTCAGAAATACAAGAAGATGGCAAAAATGAAGGTTGATCATCGTAAATTGAGAAACATTTTACGCATGTTTTACCAGGATCACGAAAAGTATTCAAAATTACAGTTTAAAATTCTCTTTGAAAGAGCGGATGCTGTTGAAAAGTCGGCTAAAAATTCTTTGGCAAAGCTTCATAGTAATATCCAAAAGAAATGTTGTCAGTTTAATGAAAAGCTTCCAAGATATGGATTGGCAACTGCGGAACAGTTTATAGATGCAATGGAAAATATTCGACAACACAGTGAATATACGGAGGCGTACTTCTTTGAAAATTCGTATATTAATTTTGGAAGGAGCAATTGCAGTTTATGTAGCAGCAATAAAAATATATATACAAGCATACCTATCAAGGGCGAAGGAAAAGCAATGTTTTTCAATTATGGCGAAAACGAGCCTGTTAGGGTTATTAGTATATGTGTTTGTAAGACCAATGATTTAGAACAAATTCCTGGAACACCGACTCAAGAAAAAAGCATTTCTAACTGTGTTTTGACAGTTCTTTTAGTTCTACTGAATATTTAGCAAAAAATTCTCTGTGTAGTAGAACAAACTGTCCTGAAAAGTACGAAACAACTATTGAAAAATGCTCTGAATCTAGATCTGACAAGGAAATTATGATGGCTGAAGTCACCTATAACAATCTGAGTAAACATTCAAAACCAAAAATTGGTCAGCAGGCTACTTGGCTATGTCACCCTGATATCTGCAAGCTCTATCCGACGGATATTGAATTATGTCAAATTCTTTTTGATATCCTTGAAAATAATATAGTATTAAAATTTTCAACTGACAAAGCGGTTAATTTCTACCTTGGCGGCTTGGATTATTGTGAAATCAATTACAGAAAAACAAGAAAGCATGGGCATTCGTTATACTGTAGCCCAAATGAGGGATGTCAGAGTTATATTAAGAGACGATCATTGGAATAACAAACCATTGCATACTTTGGACCTTGTTTTCCATTAAAAGACGATCACTGAAATAACAAACCATTCCATACATTGAACTTAGTTAGCTACTTGATTGTTTGAGTTCCGTCTCTTACTATTTAAAAGAAGAAAAAGCCGTAGGCTTTTTCCTGTTTGTATTTATAGTTAAAAAACGAACTCAAGTCCAAAGAAACTGAACACTGTGGTTCATTCATATTATCTTCATTATTTTAGCTAGAATCCGGGTTGCAGCGGTAGCTAGCAACCTAGTAAGAGACGATCACGTCCAATGTTAAGAAATAAAAAAACCCATAGTTCCTAACAGAGGAGTTAGATCATTTTAATAAGGAACGACCTCTTGCCTATACTAAATTTTATAGGCCACTTAACTATAGCTTAGGCTAGTACAGTTACATTTAAGGTCAATATATTAAAACTTTCCACTAAAAATACATTAAAAGACGACAATTGTATACATCGGAATTAGTTAGCTACTTGATTGTTTGAGGTTCGTCTCTTACTATTTTTCAAAGAAGAAAAAGCCATAGTCCGGGTTGCAGCGGTAGCTAGCAACCTAGTAAAAGACGATCACGTCCAATGTTAAGAAATGTAAAAACCTATAGTTCCAAAAAAAGGAGTCAGATCAAATTCAAAAGTACACCATTAGAACCGCCTTGTCCGAAACCCCTTGAAAGGAAACTTACTGCCCTTTGGCTTGAACAGCAAGGGAAATATATTGGCTTGAAAATCAAGAAAAGTGGCAGCTACTACAACATTCTGCCTAAACGGGATATTTTTTTTTTTATTCTTTTCCAGAGATAGCTTGGCACTGGAACATCGTAGAGAGTCGTTCAATGGGTCATTTTAAAGGAAATTAATTGGGTTAAAAATCTATAGTAACTAAAATAAATTATTTCTAAAACAGGATAAATTTTTCCACCAAAAACTGCATTTTTGATGTCTTTTCACACTGCAGTCTTTCAAACATAATCGTATACCAGCGTTGAGATTTGAACCCACGCCTCCGAAGAGACTGGTGGCTAACACCAGTGCCTTGGAGCACTCGGCCAGGCTGCCTCTCATAAATAATATATATGTGAATCTGGGTTGCAGCAGTAGCTAGCAACCTAGCAAGAGACGATCAGTCCAATGCTAAGAAATATAAAAACCCAAAACTCCTAAAAATAGAGTCAGATCAAAACAAAAGTACATCATTAGAGCTACCTTGTCTGAAACCCTACTAGATAAATAATGAATGTCATCATAGTTTTATATTAGAGCTATGAGACGTGAATAGAAAAACACGAAATTATATTGTTGTTTCTGAAGACGTCATGAAAATAAAACGCCAGAACCCGCTAGGCAGAAAACAGGACGTTTTCAGCCTATTAAACAATCTAATTACGGAAATAACCCTACAATAATAAGGTGCTATAATTGTAATCGTGTTGGTCATATCGCGAGAGATTGCCGCTATGTCAACAATCCCATACCGAAAATTGCTGTCGGTAATACGCAAAATTATGGCAACCATTTGTTCAGAAGAACAAATTTTAGCACCGGTCATGCAATAGGCTATACCCAGGGGGGATTGCGCCAATCAGTACCTTATAATGCATACCAAAAAATTGTATAACCCTCTCCCCAACAGACAAACTAATTACCGATTTGAAAACCCAAATACTCGCCAAAACCAATATAATGCGAGAATGCAATATATTAATCACAAAAATTTGTCGATGAGAAATGAAAATTTTGCAAGTCAACGGCATTGGCAGTCAACACCAGCAAGCGACACTGACATGAGACATCCACGTTACCAAAATAATACATGGCGAAGACAGACAGACGTAAATCAATTGAACATGCCTATGGAACCTAATACGTCTGAATATCTATTACAGGCACCGACACATGAAATAAATTCTCAGGGAAACGTTTCAGGCCCCTCAAAAATATAAATTGGACCCAGAGGGTGCCAGGAATATTTAATAGGGCCAAGACAATATTAGTGCCGTCTTGTAGTAATATTAATAACAAGTTACCTATATTTAATGATTTTTGTGTAGAAAATGTTTATTTTAAGGCTTTGATTGACTCAGGAGCAACAATTAGTATCATAAGCTCTTGCATAATCAATATGTTGCCTCTGAATATTAGGCGACAGAGGAACCCTAATAATCCCAGTTTAACGAGCGCGACAGGTCATAAATTAAATGCAAAAGGTTCAATTTGCCTAAACGTAAAAAGAGACAATAGAACCTTTATGACAAATTTTATTATATGCGATAACTTCCCATATGAGGCTATTATAGGCGCAAATTTTCTAAGGTCTAATAGAATACTATTAAACGTAGCCAATGAGAGGCTTGTCTACCCAGCTAAGGTAGGGGAAGAAATTTCTACCTTAAGAAATCGTAACAGAGGTTACGAAGACAACATAACGGTAAACAAAATTTTTAGTGGTCTAATGTCGAAGTATTATGAGCCTCATGTCTCGCAAAGACATGGCATCATTGTAAATTTGTTCAATTAACCTGAGAGATATTACAGAATTAAAGTATATTTGAATAATAAAAGTATTGCATCTGCGAAAATAAAACTAGGAGATATGCGACAGTGCAGGTCAAATGAAATTAAGAAAATAGCAGATTTATTGAAGTACATTGTAAAACACAACGTGACACCGCAATATGCCACAATGGTACGGCATAGCACCATTATCAATCTTTTAGATACTGAAAATAGAAAGGAATATGGAAGATTCATTATAAGGGAAACTAACGTCACTTTCGAAACAACGCAAAAAATTTCAATATCACAGATGTCCGAATCAGTGGTTAAAAAATCTGAAATATGGTTTGCGGCACCGTCTGAAATGCCCGAAAATCTGTTATGCAAGGAACAGATTATATCTTATGACAAAGGGGAAGGTTTTATTTGGGTAACTAATAATCACGAGAATGATACAATTACAATTAAAAAGGGGACGTGCCTAGTTCAAATCCAGGTTTTAACGGGGAATGATTTAAATAGATGAGAACTCAATTCTCGAAATTCTAAAAGAAACCTAGTTAACGATATCGAAACTTCAAATAACAAATATCCTTTAAATAAATCGCAATTTTATAACAAATTTAATATGGATCATATTACGGACTTAGAAATTATGAAAAAATTATGCGAATTATTATGGAATTTTTAGGATGTATTCTTTGCATCTGAAGATGATTTCGGGCTAATACCATTTTATGAACATTCAATTTTAACGACTGGTAATCCCGTAGCAAAACAGCAATATCGTGTGCCGTATAAGCACAAAGAATGGTTAAAAAATAAAATTCAGTAATTAGAAAAAAATGAAATTATACGGCCAAGTATAAGTCCGTATAGTTCACCAGTGGTCTTAGTATCAAAAAAGAATGGTGATTTTAGACTTGCAGTAGACTACAGAGCACTCAAGAAGCAAGCAGTTAGTGATAAATTTCCTCCACCAAGATTAGATGAAATTCTTGACTCAATTTCGAGCAAAAACTAAATCTTTACTTCTTCGGACCTTACTCAAGGCTACCAGCAAATGAAAATAGCCAAAAAGAACGTCCAAAAAACTTCATTTTCAGCATCCGAATATGGTTCTTATGAATACTTGAGAGTACCATTGGGCTTGTAACAAGTTCAAGCGCGTTATGTAGACCCCTACTGCACGTGTTAAGAGGATTAAAGAATATAATTCATTTTGTTGATGATATATGCGTGGGGGAAAGCACTGAACAACACTTAGCAACGTTAGCTAAGGTGTTCGAGAAGTTCAGACAAGGCAATTTAAAATGCCGGCCTGAGAAAGTAAATTTATTTCAACTAAATTAAACTATTAAATAAATGTTAATAAATAATTAGAAACATTTCTCCATGTTTAAGTAAGGTTAGGTTAGGTTATCATGAGCGCTCATGATAAGCTAAGCTAACCTAACTTAAACATGGTAAAAAGATTAAATTAGGTTACGTTAGGCTAGATTAAGTTAGGTTAGGTTAAGTTAGGTTAGGTTAGGTTAGATTAAGTTAGGTTAGGTTAGATTAACTACGTACGCGCGCGTACGTAGGCTAACCTAACCTAACTTAATCTAACCTAACTTAACTTAACCTAACCTAACTTAATCTAGCCTAACCTAATTTAATCTTTTTACCATGTTTAAGTTAGGTTAGTTTAGCTTATCATGAGCGCTCATGATAACCTAACCTAACTTAAACATGGAGAAATTTTTCTAATTATTTATTAATATTTATTTATACCTAACCTAACCTAACCTATTGTTTTTGGTGGTTAGATGAATGAACTAAATTTAAGAAAAATTAGAAATAAAGTGAAGCTTTTTATCTTCATGGTAAATAATCACAATCATAGTATAGCCATTCCTATCTTCTATGGAAAAATTTAGAATTGAACTTTAAATTTATTATGACTTTGAGAACTTAGGAACTGAAATGGAAGCTTTTTCATTTTTCATTGGTAAAGATCAAGACTGAGCTAATTTTTTTTTCACTTCTCTAAGAAAATTCAGTAGAGAACTTGTATATTTTACACTTCTTCGAGAAAAATCGGAATTAAAGTGGAGATCTATATCTTCATGAAGAATATTCACACACAAGTTCCATTTGAACAGTGTCGTGAGGTCTCCTACCCCAACCCCACAAGCCCCCGGGTTCCACAATGCCCCCAGAGTCCCCCAAGACTACCCCTACCCCTTCCCCCAAATTTTTATAATAAATTGGAATTTTTTTAAAATGGTATATTTTAACTTTTTTAAGTTTCTTAAAATTACATGAAATATGCTTAAGGCTCTACCAATCGTACTCTGTGCTTGTTCATAGACACGAAATGGCTTTCCCATTGGTACTCTATGTCAAGTTATTGACACTACCTAGTTTAATGCGTGCATTAAATCAGTATTTCTTACGCAGTGGAAGGATAAACACACAATTCATATCTGTAAAAAGTGAAGATGAATTATTCGACGAAAGTATGTGCACATTATAAAATCATCGTCGTGTTGAATGCTGCCAAGGAGAAATACCTGAACTATGAGACGAGCGCAAGTGGTAACACTATTGGAAATGTATGCATGCGTTGTCATGACAGCAAGAAGTTAGATTCCTTTGGAGTACCCAAAAATTTCCATCATGCAAACGGTGGATATGCGAGAGTAACATTACCAGAGAAAGTAGTACTCAAAGAGAATGCCAACGTAAAAATAATAGTTGATGAAGAGGGACAACTTCTAGCTAATGGTTCTGGTAGCATGTTAGCCGTTGATAGATCTTATCGCTATCTTTCCGGTGTTAGCATTCGAATGAAAGCAAAGGGAAAAAGAAGGCATGCATACAGCTGCACCAATATCATAAATCATATCTTTTCAATGTGTCAAAACTGCTATCTATGTAAAAATATTGTCCCAATAGACAGTGAAATCGCAGGCAGAATAAAAAGGACATTAGCAGACAATATCATCAATGAATATAAAGATGAATTGATGGAAAGTGAAGCGCAAGTGTACTAATAATGTATAATAATGTATTTAACGTATTTTTATATTAATATTCTACATGTCATTATTTCATTAAAAATATCTTATGCATTATTTTGTTAAGTGTTCATTATTTTTAGGGTATGCTAGAACGTCAAACGTTCAGAATATCTATTAAAAGGTCAGAGATGTATGAAAAAGAATTCTTAGAGATAAAGATACTACTAGTAGGCTCAATTTTTCATAGAAGGTAGAAAAGTTCAAGATCTCTTCTGAATTTTACCAAAAAACACAATTCATTTCTAATTTTACCAGAGAAAATAAAAAGCTTAAGAAAAGAAATTGTTCTGAAATGCCTTTTGAAAAGTATTGCTTGGTGTTGTGCTTTCAAAAAGCTGTAAAGTAAAGTTGTGGGTGAAAAGGATGGGTACTTCAATTTGTAAAATGGGTTTAGGACGGTCACTAACAAAGGAACCTGTTCTGAAATGCATTTGAAAAGTATTGCTTGGTGTTGTGCATTCAAAAAGCTGTAAAGTAAAGTTGTGGGTGCAAAAGGATGGGTACTTAAATTTTTAAAATTGGGTTAGGAGGGATATTAAGAAAATAACTTGTTCTGAAATGACTTTTGAAAAGTATTGCTTGGTGTTGGGCATTCAAAAACCTGTAAAGTAAAGTTGTGGATGAAAAGGATGGGAACTTCAACTTGTAAAATGGGTTTAGGAAGGACATTATGAAAAGAACTTGTTCTGAAATGCCCTTTGAAAAGTATTGCTTGGTGTTGGAGTATTCAAAAAGCTGTAAAGTAAAGTTGTGGGTGTAAAGGATGGGTACTTCAACTTGTAAAATGGGTTTAGGATTGACATTATGAAAAGAACTGGTTATGAAATGCCCTTTGAAAAGTATTGCTTGGTGTTGGCGCATTCAAAAAGCTGTAAAGTAAAGATGTGTGTAAAAAGGATGGCTACTTCAATTGTTAAAATGGGTTTAGGAGGGACATTAAGAAAACAACTGGTTTTGAAAAGCCTCTGATAAGTATTGCTTGGTGTTGGAGCATTCAAAATAGCAGTATAGTAAAGTTGTGGGTGTAAATGATGGGTACTTCAACTTGTAAAATGGGTTTAGGATGGATATTTTGAAAAGACCTGGTTCTGAAATGCTCTTTGAAAAGTATTGCTTGGTGTTGGCGCATTCAAAAAGCTGTAAAGTAAAGATGTGTGTAAAAAGGATGGGTACTTCAATTTGTAAAATGGGTTTAGGAGGGACATTAAGAAAAGAACTGGTTCTGAAATGGCTTTGAAAGGTATTGCTTGGTGTTGAAGAATTCAAAAAAGCAGTATAGTAAAATTGTGGGTGAAAAGGATGGCTACTTCAAATGTTCTTTTGAAAAGTATTGCTTGGTTTTGGATCAATCGAAAAGCGATAAATTAAAGTTTTAGGTGTAAAGCATTGGTACTTAAATTTGTAAAATGGGTTTAGGATTGACAATATGAAAAGAAATTGTTTTGATATGCCCTTTGAAAAGCATTTCTTGGTGCTGGATCATTCATAAAAGCAGTATCGTACATTTGTGGGTGAAAAAGATGGCTACTACAAATGAATTTTGAAAAGTATAGCTTTGTGTTGGAGCATACAAAATGCTGTAAAGTAAAGTGTTGGGTGTAAAGGATGGGTACTTCAACTTGTAAAATGGGTTTAGGAGGGACTCTAAGAAAAAAGTTGTAAAGTAAAGTTATGGTGAAAAGGATGAGTACTACAACTTGTAAAATGGGTTTAGGAGGGACATTAAGAAAGGAACTTGTTGTGAAATGCCTTTTGAAAAGTATTGCTTGGTGTTGGCTGTAAAGGATGGGAACTTCAACTTGTAAAATGGGTTTAGGAAGGACATTAAGAAAAGAACTTGTCCTGAAATGCCCTTTGAAAAGTATTACTTGGTGTTGGACCATTCAAAAAGCTGTAAAGTAAAGTTTTGGATGAAAAGGATGGGTACTTCAATTTGTAAAATGGGTTTAGGACGGTCACTAAGAAAATAACTTGTTCTGATATGTCTTTTGAAAAGTATTGCTTGATGTGTGAGCATTCAAAAAGCTGTAAAGTAAAGTTTTGGGTGAAAAGGATGGGTACTTCAACTTGTAGAAAGGGCTTAGGACGGACTTTAAGAAAAGAACTTGGTCTGAAATGTCTTTGAAAAGTATTGAATGGTATAGGCGCACTCAAAAGAACCAAAAAGCTGTAAAGTTGTTGGTGAAAAGGATGGATGCTTCAACTTGTAAAAGGGGTCTAGGAGGGACTTTAAGAAAGGAACTTGCTCTGAAATGTCTTTGAAAAGTATTGCTTGGTGTTGAGGTATCCAAAAAGTTGTAAAGTAAAGTTGTGGGTGAAAAGGATGGATGCTTCAAGTTGGAAAATGGGTTTAGAAGGGACATTAAGAAAAGAAGTTGCTCTGAAATGCCTTTTTGAATGGTATTTCTTGGTGTTGAGATATCCAAAAAGCTGTAAAGTAAAGTTGTGAGTGAAAAGGATTGATGCTTCAACTTGTAAAATTGGTTTAGGAGGGACATTAGGAAAGGAACTTGCTCTGAAATGCCTTTTGAAAAGTATTGCTTGGTGTTGAGATATCCAAAAGCTGTAAAGTTGTGGGTGAAAATGATGGGTACTTCAAGTTGGAAAAAATGGGTTTAGGAGAGACATTAAGAAAAGAACTTGCTCTGAAATGCCTTTTGAAATGTATTTCTTTGTGTTGAGGTATCCAAAAACTGTATAGTATAGTTGTGGGAGAAAAGGATGGATGCTTCAACTTTTAAAATTGGTTTGGGATGGACATTAAGAAAGGAACTTGCTCTAAAATGCCTTTTGAAAAGTATTGCTTGGTGTTGAGATAACCAAAAAGCTGAAAAGTATAGTTGTAGGTGAAAAGGATGTGTAATTCAAGTTGGAAAATGGTTTAGAAGGAACATTAAGAAAGGAACTTGCTCTGAAATGCTTTTTGAAAAGTATTGCTTGGTGTTGAGATAACCAAAAAGCTGTAAAGTTAAGTTGTGGGTGAAAAGGATGGGTACTTCAAGTTGGAAAATTGGTTTAGAAGGGACATAAAGAAAAGAAGTTGCTCTGAAATTCTTTTTGAAAGGTGTTTCTTGGTGTTGCGTTATCCAAAAAACTGTAAAGTAAAATTTTGGTTTAAAAGAATGGGTTCTTCAAAATGGAAAATTTGGTTATTATGGCCAGTAGGAAAGAAACTTGCTATGGACTGCTATTTTAAATTCTGTTCTTGGTTTTAGGGTATCCAAGAACTTGTACACTAAAGTTTCTTGCAAAAAGAAAGACAGCCTTAACGTGTAAAATTGGCTTAGTAGAGACATTACCAATGGAACTTACTCTAAAATGCTTTTCGAAAGGTATTTTTTGGTGTTGAGGTATCCAAAAAGCTGTAAAGTATTGTTGTGGGTGAAAAGGAAGGATACTTCAAGTTGGAAAATGGGCTTACAAGGGGCATTAAGAAAGGAACTTGCTCTGAAATGCTTTTTGAAAAGTATTTCTTGGTGTTGGGGTATCCAAAAAGCTGTAAAGTAAAGTTGTGGGTGAAAAGGATGGATGCTTCAAGTTGGAAAATGGGTTTAGGAGGGACAATAAGAAAAGAACTTGCTCTGAAATGTCTTTTGAAAAGTATTTCTTGGTGTTGAGGTATCCAAAAAGCTGAAAAGTATAGTTGTGGGTGAAAAGTATGGGTACTTCAACTTGTAAAATGAGTTTAAAAGGGACATTAAGAAAGGAACTTGCTCTGAAATGTCTTTTGAAAAGCATTTCTTAGTGTTGAGGTATCCAAAAAGCTGTAAAGTATAGTTGTGGGTTGAAAAGGATTGGGTACTTCAACTTGTAAAATGGGTTTAGAAGGGACATTACGAAAAGAAGTTGCTCTGAAATGCCTTTTGAAAGGTATTTCTTGGTGTTGAGGTATCCAAAAAGCTGAAAAGTATAGTTGTGGGTGAAAAGGATGGTTGCTTCAACTTGTAAAATGGGTTTAGAAGGGACATTAAGAAAGGAACTTGCTCTGAAATGTCTTTTGAAAAGTATTTCTTGGTGTTGAGGTATCCAAAAAGCCGCAAAGTATAGTTGTGGGTGAAAGGGATGGGTACTTCAACTTATAAAATGGGTTTAGAAGGGACATTATGAAAGGAACTTGCTCTGAAATGTCTTTTGAAAAGTATTTCTTGGTGTTGAGGTTTCCATAAAGCTGTAAAGTAAAGTTGTGGGTGAAAAGGATGGATGCTTCAAGTTGGAAAATGGGTTTAGAATGGACATTAAAAAAAGAACTTGCTCTGAAATGTCTTTTGAAAGGTATTTCTTGGTGTTGAGGTATCCGAAAAAGCTGTAAAGTAAAGTTGTGGGTGAAAAGGATGAGTACTTCAACTTGGAAAATGGGTTTAGAAGGGACATTAAGAAAAGAACTTGCTCTGAAATGTCTTTTGAAAAGTATTTCTCGGTGTAGTGGTATCTGAAAAGGCAGAATAGTAAACTTGTGGGTGAAAAGGATGGATACTTAAAGTTGGAAAATGGGTTTAGAAGGGACATTAAGAAAGGAACTTCCTCTGAAATGCCCTTTGAAAGGTATTTCTTGGTGTTGAGATATCCAAAAAGCTGTAAAGTAAAGTTGTGGGTGAAAAGGATGGGTACTTCAAGTTGGAAAATGGGTTTAGAAGGGACATTAAGAAAAGAACTTGCTCTGAAATGTCTTTTGAAAGGTAATTCTTGGTGTTGAGGTATCCAAAAAGTTGTAAAGTAAAGTTGTGGGTGAAAAGGATGGGTACTTCAACTTGTAGAATGGGTTTAGGAAGGACATTAAGAAAGGAACTTGCTCTGAAATGTCTTTTGAAAAGTATTTCTTGGTGTTGAGGTATCCAAAAAGCTGTAAAGTATAGTTGTGGGTGAAAAGGATGGATGCTTCAAGTTGGAAAATGGGTTTAGAAGGGACATTAAGAAAGGAACTTGCTCTGAAATGCCCTTTGAAAGGTATTTCTTGGTGTTGAGGTATCCAAAAAGCTCTAAAGTAAAGTTGTGGGTGAAAAGGATGGGTACTTCAACTTGGAAAATGGGTTTAGAAGGGACATTAAGAAAAGAACTTGCTCTGAAATGTCTTTTGAAAGGTATTTCTTGGTGTTCAGGTATCCGAAAAAGCTGTAAAGTAAAATTGTGGGTGAAAAGGATGGATGCTTCAAGATGGAAAATGGGTTTAGAATGAACATTAAGAAAAGAACTTGCTCTGAAATGTCTTTTGAAAGGTATTTCTTGGTGTTGAGGTATCCGAAAAAGCTGTAAAGTAAAGTTGTGGGCGAAAAGGATGGGTACTTCAAGTTGGAAAATGGGTTTAGAATGAACAGTAAGAAAAGAGGTTGCTCTGAAATGTCTTTTGAAAACTATTGCTTGATATTGAGGTATCCAAAAAGCTATAAAGTAAAGTTGTGGTGAAAGGATTGGTACTTCAACTTGTAAAAAGGGTTAAGGAATGACATTAAGAAAGGAACTTGTTCTGAAAAGATATAATAAAGTGCACAAAAAAGTATTAACAAAATGGGGAGGGGACTCTTTGGTGGCCCGGGGAGGGCCTTTGGAGGTCTGGGGGCCCTTGAGGTCGGGGTGGTCGTTTGGGAGCCCTCTGGACCTTTGAGGACCGGGGGCTTCCTTCGGGGTTGGGGTAGGGTATGAGGACCCTTCGGGGTTGGGGTGGGGTATGAGGAACCTTTGGGGTTGGGGTAGAGGACCTCACAACACTGCTCAAATGGAACTTGTGTAGTATAACGACCACAGATTTTCACCCTCAAATCCTCTTCTAAAATAATCTTTTAAAATCATCTTTTAAAATGTCTCTAACTGTTTCGCCGAAATAATTCCCTAAAATGTCTAAAACGGTTTCGCCCAAATAAATCCTAAACGTAATTTCTGCATGGCCCCTTTGTTTTTGGCATCTCTGCGCTGTCATATTTGAAATTATTTGGAAACCCTTTCGTGAATCAATCTCTTCATTGCTATGATCAAAACATTCACCCGGAAACAATTCTCATGAAAGAACTCCAAAGATATTAATAAACATTCGCTTGGGAACAATTCTCTTTGGAAATACATCAAACATTAATAGACTTCGCCTGTAAACAGTTTCTCAGGAAAAACTCCAAAGACATTAATCAACTTGACGTCATCTGTCAGACATTATTAAACTTTGCCCGGAAACAATTTGATTAATGACTGACAGCACAGGTGTTCCACTTTGATTAACCACGTGTTCTCCCTAATGACTCTATGCCCATATATGGAGTTCCCCCTGTATCAATAGGCTCATCTCTACTATCGTTAATAAAACTTTTGATGCGGCTCAGACATTAAATATCGTAATATCGCCTATGCTTGTCTCCTAACGAATAGCTCGTAGTTGTTCTTACCTTTTGTCGTATTTTATTATTTGTTTTCCCCCACCCCTCCACCTTTTGTTCTTGTATGAATATAAAAAATGCATTTTTTTAATTGTTATTGAAAAGCAGTTTTTAATACAAGAAGGCTTTTTTGGAATCCAAAAGAGCAAAAAAAAACTTTTGGAACAATGCCAGTTAATTTGGTCCAGGTTGTAAAGCCTACCATGAAGATAAGGGAGATTATCGCTATCTTCTTACCTAGAAATTCGGACCGAAGACAAAAAAGCAAGTTAGCTCATGGAATCCCTTATGGTATTGACGAAAACTGGATAGGATCCAAACTTATTATAATCGGAATTCAATTGTTACTGTAGAGCGACTCGAACTTCTATCTTACTTATCAGGAGGAGAGTCCACTAGCCAATGCGCTACAGCAACTAATGCTACGAAAGTAATTATAGGTTTGATGATGTTTATAGTAAAGAACGACCTCTATGCCATATTATAACTGAAATGGTCTATTGATTATAATAAAGAAAAAACTCTTGCCTATACTAAATTTTATTTTTTTCGGGTTGCAGCGGTAGCTAGCAACCTAGTAAAAGACGATCACGTCCAATGTTAAGAAATATAAAAACCCATTGCTCCTAAAAAAAGGGTCAGATCAAAACAAAAAGTACACCATTAGAACCGCCTTGCCTGAAACCCCTATATAGGAAACTTTCTATCCCTTGGCTTGAACAGCAAGGGAAATATATTGGCTTGAAAATCCAGAAAAGTGGCAGCTACTACAACATTCTGTCTAAACGGGATATTTTTTTTTCTTTTTTCATTTCCATAGATAGCTTGGCACTGGAACATGGTAGAGAGTTGTTTAATGGCTGATTTTAAAGGAAATTAATTGAGTTAAAAATCTTTTGTAACAAAAATAAATTATTTATAAAAGTCACAATAAGGAACGAACTGTGACCCATAATAACTGAAGTATTAAATCAAACAATTCGTGGTCATAATAAAGAGCTGTCTAATGGCTCATTTTAAAGGAAATTGCTGTATATAGAAACCTTTTGTAATTAACAAAAATAATTATTATTATAAAATAAATTGTTACGATATGGTAAAGAACTAACTCTAGGCCATAGTAACTAATTTAATTTTGAAAAGAAAGAAATACCGGCAGAAGCCTAAATGGTAGTATAAGTAATTTACATTTCGTTAAAACCTTCCACTGAGATTTGAACTCAGATCGCAGGATTCAAAGTCCTAAGTGCTAACCACTGTTCATACAAGAAAGAATTTTACATAAAGGACCGATATATTTCATCATAAATTGTATTTATCAATCAGGTTTTCTTATATAATTATCCATTATTATGTAAAAGGCAGTAATTTTAGGGGGTTTTAACAAATCCGGGCAATCATTTTGTGCATAAAGATGCAGTTTTTGTTCATCTGGGTTGCGCGGTAGCTAGCAACCTAGTAAGAGACAATCACGTTCCATAGTAAAAACTAAAGTACCCCATAATTTCTGAAAAAAGATTCAGATCAAAACAAGAAGTACACTATTAGAGCAGCTTTGTCCAAAACCTCTATATAGCAAACTTACCGTCCCTTGGCTTGAATAGCAAGGAAAATATATTGGCTTGAAAATCAAAAAAAATTAGCTGTAACCACGTGAGTCTCCACATACGGTATCTTTTTTTCTTTCCTTTTGATTTTCGTCCTCAGCTAGCTGGGCACTGGAAAATCACAGAGCTGTATAATGACTCATTTAAAAGGAAACTGCTAAATCTAGTGTCTTTTGACAAGCTAAATCTAGTTCAAGTCAAGGTACAGAAAGTTTCCTATATAAGTGTTTTAGACATGGCGATTCTAATGGTTTACTTTTTGTTTTGATCCGACTCTATTTTTAGGAGTTATGGGTTATTATATTTCTTAACATTCGATGTGATCGTCTTTTACTAGGTTGCTATCCACTGCTACAACCCGGATTCAACCACATCAATTTTATTTAAAATGAGCCATTAAATAGTTTTATACAATGTTTCAGTGCCAAGCTATGTGAGGAGAAAGAGAGAGAAAAAAAGAGGCCGTATATGTAGAATATTGTGGTTTCAGCCACTTTTCTTGATTTGCAAGTCTATTTATTTTCCTTGTTGTTCAAGCCAAGAGAAAGTAAGTTTCCTATATAGGGGTTTTAGACAAGACAACTCTAATAGTGTACTTCTTATTTTGGTCTGACACTATTTTTAGGAGTTATGCACTATTTTATGTCTCAGTATTGGACATGATCATCTCTTACTAGGTTTCAAGCTATCACTGCAACCCAGATAATAACTTTGAACTGAGAGACAAAATAATATTATCTTATTTAAAATTTTCAGTAATTACTCTAATTTCGGTTGCCAAATCAGATCTTTTGTTAAAACTCTGAAGGAATTACTGTATGTTACATAACCATATCTAAACGCTGTTTATAATAGTGTTAAAAATCCTATTTTGATTTTTTTCTTCAAGATGATGTTGATAACATATACTATTACATAGTTATAGAAAAATGTTGTTTTTTGTAAAAAAAATTACTCTTCTTTACGAATTATTTTTTATTATAAATCTAGTTTTAATATGTAAGAATATGCTGATGTCATTATAGCTAACATCATAATATTGCATTTACTTTTCCGCCATGTTTGGTTACAACTTAAACTTATGACGTCATTCATCAATCTTGTACATGAAAATAAAGTTTTACATTAAATATAATTCTATTTTTAAAATTATTTTGTCACTTACAAAACTTTTTTAAATACGTCAATTTGCTTAAAAACAAGCCGTTGAACAACTCCTTATGATTTTCAAGTGCCCCGCTAGCTGCAAAGGAAGAATATTGGAAAAAAGTTGCCATCGATGCAGAATATCATCATTCAAGCAACTTTTCATATTTTTCAAGCCAATGGATTTGCTTCGTTATTCAATCCAAGGAGCTGTAAGTTTCCTAAAGAAGGGTTTTTAACAAGGCAATCCTTAAAGAACATTTTCCGTTTTGATCCGACTATATACTTAGGATCTATGGGTTACGGTCATTCTTAATATGTGACGAGATCATCTCAAACTAGGTTGCTAGTTACCACTGTAAACCAGATACCAACGTTCAGTTATATATGTAAGCTTGTCAAAAGACAAGTGTGTTACATTATAATGCTTATGATGATATATTAAAATATTTCATGCTTATTAAGATCTGTTTAATATTTCAGGTACTATTGGCTAGAGTCCATTCTTTAAATGTGTCTTGTTGAGTATACATATAGAGCTGAAAACTGATATATTATCATATAATGATAACATAGTCTTATCTATACTCTAATTTAAAACGATTCAATTGAAAAGTGCCAAAGATTGCCATTAGTATAAGTTTATCAAAATTTATTTTTACGTATATACACAGATTTGTAAAAAAATCAAATCAATGAATACCTTACTACAGAACAATGGATGAAAGTGTGCCTCATGATTGAAAGTTAGAATAGGTTCAAATCCACCTGTAGTAAGGGATCAAATAAAGGAATGATTCCTTAAAAAAGTCTCGCCGCTCCATGTGACGGGATTGTAAATTCCCAGTGTCATTGCAGGCTAAGATGCAAAGAAAAAATAGAACAAAAAAGAAATGGATTCGACCTTCTTTGTGTTTTGCCATCGGTTGCCGCAGACTGGCTTGCATCGTTGCAGTCTTTGTCAACATTTTTGTTTGCCCACAAAAATACGAGTTTCACCATCTTTTGCTGCAGACTGGCATGTGTTGTTCTGCTGGTCATCGACTTTTTGAATATGTTCGTCGTTCCACTGCTCGTCCTTTTAATCCTTTGTCATTATATTCAGCTTAGGATAGTAGATGAACACAACTTCAGCCCTGAAAAGCATACAATATATGAAAAATTAAAGTCCATTCTCTAATTATAGCAATACATATTGCTTGTATTTTTGTGTTATCCGATGTCAGGGAACGAAAATGATAACAAATAATTAAAAAATCATTAATAAAAATTTATTTATGAAAGACATCCTTTGGTCATTACATATTGCTAGGTAGTAAAAACACAAGACAAAATAAGAATCGTGATTAGAACAAACAAGGCATTACAAACAACCATTTTTTGTCATTAGAATAACTTTATTTAACTCTCCTTCATTTTTTTTTATTTCCAATAAAATTAATGCAGCACCAAGGCACCTGAAATCACCATAGAAACTAGTACCTCTCCCCAACCCCACTGGTAGGCTCTTCCTCCACTACGATCTATTCGAAGCTTCACTCTTTACTCTCAACCATGAATAGGAAATATTATTTGTTTAAATTCAACAAGAAGGTCGTTTTTGACACGCCAGCCTTACAAATAAGACATACCCCAGAATCCAAAAAAATTTTTGAAGAGAAATCTACTAGGAAATGGATTTTTCTTTAGGCTCAGAAAAATTTACTGCAGGTTGATGTGAATTCTGATGTTTCAAAACTATTTATTTGCTTGTACTTATTTATAGAAATAACTAGTTGTAGATCCTGTTGGACAACAGGCATAAGAAAAAATTGTCATGTGTACTCTCTTGGGAGGATTAGATAAATATTTTTTGCAAAATAAGGCTGTAATATGGTTGATACATTTTTCTTTTGTTTTTGGTGTTTTCCCTGAGGTTATCAGTGCAACAAAGCTTGATGCTTTATGTAAAGGTGTGTGTAACACTGACCCATGCAATTATAGGCCTTTTTTTGGAAAAGAAATACGTATCAAACTACTGGTTTTATTTAATTAAGGACAATGCCATAATTACTTGTCAATTTGGCATTAGATTGCACCATTCTGAGAAATATTCTTGTACGTTTTCACATTTTTTATTCACATTTCTCTTAATTATTTAATTATTATGTATCAAAGTTTGCTTTGTTCAAGATGTGTAAAAACAATTTCTTTAAGGGGGGGGGATGATACTTGAAGAAAGTAGAAAAAAAGTTTAAAAAAGGTACAATTATGCGAAATTGTGGAAAATTGTGGGGTATGGATTAAAAATCCTGAGACCTCGTGGGTGGGGAGGGTAAGGAATCCTTTAGTTATTAACTTACTTAAGTCAGTTATAGAAAGTATAAAATTTTCTTAGACCATGAAATTGCAGATGGCGTTGCTGGGAGTCAGTCAATCCGGCAATGAAACCAGGAATCTTACAGACACATAATGTATCTAAACTAGCATCAAAATTATTTCTTTATAATTATCATCTTTATTTCGTTAAATTCTCTTTTTCATGCACCCTTAATTCAATTATTTTTTTCTTTACTATATACTTCAGCATTCCATAACGTACCATTTAATTTTTCAAAATGGTCTGCCTCTTCTATTACAGCAATGACGTGGCATTTTTCACCCAGAGTCATTTGAAACAAGAAAAACGAAACGAAAATTGAAAAAAAAATAAATCAAAAGTGAACTTTGACTCCAGTATAAACCAATTAAACAAACTCACATTTCGAAATGCTTTTACAGCAACAGTAAATGTTGGTAAATAGACAACCAAAAGTTGTTATTGTGGCTAGTTTAGAACGGGAATATGTCTGTATAAATCCTGCTAAATTTCAATTTTTATAGGTTCCAACCTATTTCATGTAATTGGTGAAGATCCTTTGATTTAAATGCTTGACTAAGCTAAACTTCATTAAACTTAATCAAACAAATGAATCAACCTACTTTGATTTCTTAAACTTCTTTATTATTTTTCTTAATTTTATATTAATTCTCTTTATTATTTTTCTTCAGTGTTATTAATTTAAATATTATAAGTAATATGAGTTTTATAATTGTAACCGTCTAGTGTCATTACATTTTGTTCCTTCTCATAGCTGGCTACGTATCCAAAAAGTGGTAATTTTATTTCTAATAAATTAAAATTATCTAATGGAATTTCTCAATGATTCAATCTCCAGCAAACAGGCTTCTTAATTCATCTACATGGCCTTTTTATACATTGAAGAATTTCAGATGTAAATTTTGAGTCTTAAAGGATCAAGCCTATTTCATCCAATAGTTCCACATCCTTTGATTAAACTAGTAACACTTTGATTTAACAAAAGAATATGTGTTCGTTGGTAAACACGTTTCCTCACTGATCCTAACAGCTTTTTCTATACTGAAGAGCTTTATTCCCAAGAAGTGCTGCCATATATCTTGTAGCTCAGCAAAGCATTCGCCCAAAATTAGTTTTACCTGTATTAATGAACTTCTTGCTTTTGCTGGTATACTATGTTTACTTCAACTGGCTCTAAAATAAAGCAAGCAAGGTAGTGGCATATTCATGTGTTGGCTTTAAATGTTTAATCTACTTTTTTTAATTTTCAAAATCTTGCTTATTCTATTAAAAGTTCATTCACCAGAGGAAATATTCACGAATTATGTAAAAAAAATCTGATTTTTCAAAACCAACTGAATTTAATGATAATGAATTGATGACAGAAAATCAAACTATCAGCTAAGATAATACTTCTATGCTCAGAGTTATACAACCAAGCTTTGTAGATATCACCCATTATGCAGCTGTTAGGACAAAATAAGTGGCTACAACATTTACAAAGTAGGATATTAGGTAAAAATGGATGAGACTTAATAAGTTGAAGTTGAACTACAAGAAAAGCTCCATTGTTATGTATGGTAGAAGTCCTATTTATTATCCACAGATTGAGCAGTTACAGTTAAGTGGAAATTTCGTTATGTGTGCTAAATTAGTGAGGCGTCTTTGAGTTCTAAGCTTTCAGAACCATGTCCACTACATTCCTGCAAAGATCGCTCGTCACTTTGGAATTATAAGAAAACATGAGCAATTTTTTCTAATATTCTTAGGACACGCACAGCTAATGCAATTCTAGCGTTACTACATTGTTGTGTATGCTTGCAGTTCCTCTGCGTCACTTGAGAGTGATTCACTGATGGGAGTCTTGCCTGCTTCCGACAAGCGTTCTTCAATTAGCTCCAAAGATGATGAGCATGAGATTTTACCATTTTTGGGGCTGGTGTATTTTCTAATGTTCCATTCACGTTTAAGCACAAAAATAATTTGCTGTACAAGATTTTTAGTAGCACATTATTAGCGCATCAGTTGAGAGAGATTCATGGATGAGAGAATTGACTGCCGATGATAAGCGTTCTTCAATGAGCTCCAAATATGATAAACTTGAAATTGCACCATTTTTGCGGCTGGTGAATTTTAAAATGCTCCGTTCACTTTTAAGGATTAGAATAATTTGTTACCCAAGACTTTTAGTGCTACATTTTTAATGCATTACTTAAAATTATTGTTTCTTGGACTGTGGACTATGGACTGGCAACATTTGATCAGTTTATAGATCCAATGGAAAATTCTAGGCAACACAGTGAATATACGGAGGTGTACTTCTTAGAAAATTCGTTTATTAATTTTGGAAGGAGCAATTGCAGTTTATGTAGCAGTAATAAACATATATATACAAGCATACCTATGACCATTACAGTAAGGACCGAAGTCTATATCATAGTAACTGATGCAAAAGAGAAAAGAAAATATCCGGGTTGCAGCGGTAGCTAGCATTGCAGTGGTAGCTAGCATCCAAGTTGCAGTGGTAGCTAGCAACCTAGTAAGAGACGATCATACATAAAGGACAGATGTAGTTCATCATAAATGGTGTTTGTCAATACGTTTTTTTTTTACAATTATCCATTATTATGTAAAATGCAGTAATTGTTTTTTTTTTTGGGGGGGGGGGGTTAACAAAAAATTTATTTGTTAACTGAAACTAGAATAATTCCATAAAATTTTAAATAAAATAGTTTTATTCAACTGCAAACTGCGAAAATATTTACGATTTCAGAACAATAATTTTAATTTTTAATTCAAAAAAAAAAACCTGAAAATTTTAAAATTAGTTTAATTTTTCTTTCACTTAAAGTGACTCGTTACGCCATTTTATCAAGAGTAAACTTTTAGCAACCTAGTAGGAAACGATCACGCCCCATAGTAAAAACTAAAGTAACCCATAACTCCTGAAAAAAGATTCAGATCAAAACAAGAAGTACACTAATAGAACCGCCTTGTCCAAAACTTCTATATAGCAAGCCTACCATCCTTTGGCTTGAATAACAAAGAAAATATATTAGCTTGAAAATCAAGCAAATTGACTTCAACCACGATATTCTCCACAAACGGCATCTTTTTTTCTTTCCCCTTTTTTTCTCCTCAGCTAGCTGGGCACTGGAAAATTATAGAGAGCTATGTAATAGCTCATTTTAAAGAAAATTGCTACATCTAGTCACTTTCGTGATTATTACATAAGGGACCGATATAGCTCATCATAAATGGAGTTTGTCAATTAGGTTTATCTTATATCCAGGTTACAGCGGTAGCTAGCTACCTAGTAAGAGACGACCACGTCCAATGTTAAAAAATATAAAAACCCATAACTCCTAAAACCAGAGTCAGATCAAAACAAAAACTACACCATTAGAACCGCCATGTCCGAAAACCCTGTATAGGAAACTTTCTGTCCCTTGGCTTGAGCAGCAAGGGATATATATTGACTTGAAAATCAAGAAAAGTGGCAGCTACTACAGCATTCTGCCTATACGGCATTTTTTTTTCTTTTCCAAAGAAAGCTTGGCACTGGAACATCATAGAAAGTGGTTCAATGGCTCATTTTAAAGGAAATTAATGGGGTTAAAAATAATTTGTAACTAAAACAAATTATTTTTAAAACAGAATATTTTTTTCCACTAAAAACTGCATTTTTGATGTCTTTTCATACTGCAGTCTTTTAAAAGACGTTTAATTTTTGAAGCATACATAAAGGATCGATGTCAGTCAAGAGGATCTAATGTAGTACGAATTAATAGAAGTTTTATTTAGATTTTAAATAGATAAATTTGTAAAAATTGCCTCTGGCAGGATTTGAACCTGCAGTTATAATAAAGAATTACAGTAAAGAACGATCTTTCGCTCATAGTAACTAAATTGTCAATTAGGTCTTTTTTTATAGTTATCCATTATTATATAAAACGCAGTAATTTTTGGAGGGATTTTATAATAAAGAACGAACTCTTGCCTGTATTAACATGTATAGGAAACTTAACTATACTTAATAATTAGACTTATTTAGCTGCCTGATTCGTCAAAGAAACTTGTACACCGGAATGTATAAAGTGTCTAAATAATTTTGAAATGGCAATGATTCGATTTGTAATGCCTTGTCTTAGGATCGTCAGATTAGGGCAAGTAACTGCGTTGAAGAGACCTAGAACAGAACTTGTTGACGCTCTTAAGGGTAGAAAAGTATATCTGCCTGTTGATGTGCAAGCAAATGCAGATATTCAGCCTGAAAAACATCTTAACATTGATAGTTTTGTAGTCATTGTCAATGGTCAGCCTACTTACAACAAGAATGTTTGGACTGCACTAATAGATTTGTGAAAAGTCCATGAAGCACTGTTGTGGTTAAGAGAGAACAACAGTCTCTATAAAACAATACGTGCATACACCCTAGAAGATTTAAATAAAATACTTGAAACGCGTCTTGCTGAAAAAGCGGTTGGTGTTGATAATTTACCTGAAATACCGGAAGAGGCCCACTTGACCATTGTCATCGCTTTTGCTTCCAAATATCTAATCTTGGCTCATAGACTTATCTCCCTATTGTTCCAAACTTTTTTCAAATGTGATAAGAACATCTTTGGCGTTGGCAATTCTATTTTTAGCATTTTCACTGCATCCACCACCAATACTAATAACATTACCTAGGTAAATGTAGCTAACCACTTGATCAGCCTTCTCCTTACCCAATATCACATCTTCACATTCACTTATTCCCCAATCTAAAGGACTTAGTCTTCTCAACATTAATTTTTGAGTCTATTCTCTTACCCAGATCTTCCAAAACATCCAAAAAGTATTTAATTTCGCTAGCAATTTCACCGAGAGCGGTAAAATCACCAGTATTATCTAGGCATGGGAAAATTTTACTCTCCCAATTGATCTCATTTTCTCGCATATAAACCCCCAAAACCATGCACTAAAAATGTTTTGTTTCTGCAAAAAAACTGTCAGTTTTATCTTTTTAAACATTTAGTTTTTTCCATAACACTGGCGTTGCAGCTTTTTGTTGCAGCTTTTTGTTGCAGCTTTTTGTTGCAGCTTGGCGTTGCAGCTTTTGTGTTCAAACATTTTTCTGTAGAGAAGAGATGCCGAAAGCCAATTTTGACAGCTAATTTTTCTTAGCGATACTATGCAAGAAACTCGATGTTCTGCAGTGCGGGTAGCACACTCACACCTTAATGATAATTTATTTCCTTCTCTTTTAGACATTTTACAGAGAGCAAAAAATGATCATGTCATTGAAAGGAAATATAATCCTTAGGTTGTTTTTTCATCACTGTTTTATGCCAAGCCATTCGTATTTTTTTTATTTGTTTTTACAGCTCAAGTCTCCATTGATACTTCTTAAGCTCAAATGGCGATCTAACCCGGTGAAGCAAAAGCTATTTTCACTCATCCAATTTTGTCTGAGAAAGCCATGATGAAAATTGTGGTTTATACAGAATTAAATTAAAATGAAACAAAAAATAATTTTAAAGGAAGAGAAAATAAGGATAAAAACAGCCAGTGAAATATAAAAGAGAACTATGCAAATATTTCACCATCCTCAGCCCAAAATAAAGATAAAAGTCCAAAGGACAATATAAAAACCAAACCTTAAAACAAACACTAGAATTAAAAGAAGAAAATTCTTTCTAGGTAACTAGGTTTTTTTAAAGGTTTTTTTTTATAATTTCCTTCGGAATCTTATCTACACTTAACTCAATTAATCTTATATATTTGAAGTCAGTATAAAACGTCAATTCCTTTGATGCATCTATTGATAGCAAAATTCTGTTTTTTAGAGTTTCGGTTACTATTGGGCGGAGTCGCTCCTTACTTATAGTTTGCTACCGCGAACTATCTGAAAAGACGAACAGTAGAAGCACAAGTTCATTTATTCCAAGGAAAAGAACGAAACACAAAATTGAAAAGGGCTTCATCCTGGATAATACCCATCCCCCTTTGGCTGGTGGGGCTCCAATCACTTTTGACTTATAAAAATGGACTCGAACTCTTTTTAAACCTTTAAAATCAGGTTCTCTGATTATTTTATAATTAGGGAGGGAGAGAGATACCTCAAAGGATGTATTTTAATGCTAAACCATCCCAAGTCTCATTGAGCCTTTAGATAAATGCAGAATTAGTTCTAAGGGAGAGACGAGGGGAGGGTGGAGGTAGCAATTGATATAATCCCCAGGGCCACAACTAGGATTTTTTTTCGGGAGGGAGGGTAGAAAAAAGAACTTTAAATATGCTTTAAACTTTAAAACTTTATACGGTAAGGGTGTATTAAAATGCACCCTTTAAGACATCCCCTCCCTGCCTAACTACAAAACCATCTGAGAACCCCATTGTAGAGGTATAAAGCTCTTAGCCTCTTACATGCAATTGTTTGCAATTGTGAAACAACAAGGAATTTACATAAAACAATGAAATTTGTTAACCTCAGAAATATTTCGGCCAGTTAAGGAGAGAGGGGGATATCTCAAACGGTGCATTTTAATGCCCAAACATCCCAACTGTCATTGAGCCTTCCGATAAATACAGAATTAGTTCTAAGAGAAAGAGAGAGGAGATGGGAGGTAGAAATTAATATATTATCCCCAGGGTTATATCCAGAACTTTTGTTTGGCTGGGGGGGGGTATTTTTTCAGAGAGGCAGGATACAAAATAAACCCTTTAAAAACGTTTCAAAGATCTGAAATTGATATTTAATCCCTCTTGATTTCTGGAAACATTTCTGGTCCACGCTGTTATTATGAAAGTAAAGAGTAACATTAAACCACAAAATTAGCAGTTTATTCCGTATCGAAGAGGGGCTGCCCCTTTCTCATCTGGACCTCCATCTCATGGTCGTAGAAACTTCAGAGGGTGATCATTACGTCAGAAATTGAGAGTTGTATTGTTTTTTTTTACAAGTCTAAAGTGATTGGAGACAAACCAGCGACGGGGGGGGGGGGTATTTTCCGCGAGAGGATATTTTCCGGGGGGATAAACACCGACATCCCGGGCAGATGTAATATACAAAGCAATAAATGATCTTACTTTTTAACCACAATTCATGGTAGGTCAAGGAAATGATGGTAGAGGGGCAATGACGGATACATAAAAGGATTAAAGCACTTAAACAGAGAAACTACCCTTAAGCCAAGTATGCACAATACAGCTTCCACTGCTTAAATATTTGCATTTCTGAAGGGTGTTCTTTTCAGAGTCTGTGGAATTGTACGAGCATCGTGGTTGCAGCGGTAGCTGCAACCAAGTAAAGAGCGAACAACAACCCATGGTAACCAAAAGTTAAAAAACGCGTTTTGAAAAAAAAATGCCCTTCAACACTGACTTAGGAATGGTAACTATTATTTCTGTTCGTCTTAAAAAGTAAAAGTTTATCGCGAAAAGAAATTTATGGTGATTTCGGAAAAAAGCCTAAAATCTCTCGAAAATGACATCAGATCAAATTGAAACGTGTACCATTGCAATCAGCATGGTCGAAAACCTTGTTACGGGAAATTACAGTCCCCCTCCTTGAACTACAAGGAAAATTACTTTTTTGCATTGGTAACAATGATATGTCTCCCTTTTTTGTTCTTTTTTTCAACAGCCCTAGCGGGCTATTAGAACATCATAAGAGATACTTAATGGCTCACTTAAAAGCTATTTCTTATATCTACGTGCTTTTTATAAATTCCGCCAACTGCAAGAGTCATATGGCACTAAAATGGCTCATATAAAATATTATATTATAGCTCATACAAAAGATATTGCTCATATCTACGTTCTATCTATAAATTTCACCATCTGCGTGCTCCAAAGTAAAAATTGGATGTTGCTCATATCTACGTTCTATCTATAAACTACACCATCTACAAGTTCTATGTAAAATTGGGTGCGTAGCTCAAACTACACGTTTAGTTTCAAACAGATTACAGTTGTCATTTCTAACCAATCAAGAGGGCTTATGCGAGCAAAACTTTCATAATTATAGTCCCTATTTTTACTGTCACAAGATAATGGATGAGATAAGCCAAAAAACTGCCTTAGTGTGCTTCACAATTATGTCTGGTGTTGAATATTTGCCTCAAATAAAAAAAAAACAATTAATGAGAAAACAAAAAATAAATTTCAGTTTAAAAATGTAAACATAGATGATAAAAATAGTGGAACTTGACACATTCTGATTGTCTGTAATCGAAAATCCTAGACATTGTGTTCTAGAGTCTAGAACTCAAAGTCTAGCCAAGCACCTTGTCTAGCCTGTCTAGCTAAGCACCGAATATTCCTTGTTGAACGGTCCTTGCCTATAGACATTGAAGTCTGGCTAGATAAGTGTCTAGACATGGGATTCTAGCTAGACACGCATGCGAACGCAGCTTAACTGAAGGTATCTCAAACAGTTCCTTACCTTAGACCTTAGATCCACCTGTGCCTCCAGAGGCCCCCAGGGCATCAAGAAGGAGCCACAAATCTTTCCGCAGGTTTGCTGCTGCAAGTATGTCTTCCCACTGAGGTTGGATTGATGGGTGCATGTTAATGAGATATGTCTGGTACGTTCTAAGCAGGGTGTTTCTGGGTCTGTCCCTGCGGCGTGGACCCGATCGCTGCTAATGGAATGCTGCATTTGGTAGTCAGAAATTGTCCATACGTAGTACGTGGCCAAGATATCTTCATCGGCGGACTCTTATGATACATGTAACAAGAGGTTGGCCAGTCTTGTCGCGGATGAATTGGTTTGTTATTCTCTGCTGCCAACGGATGCTGAGAGTTCTTCTAAGACATGTGTTTGAAAGCAAGTATTCTTCTCTCTTGTTTTTGGTTTAAGTGTCAGGTTTCGGCTGCGTAAAGCAGCACTGGCGTAACATTGATATTGGAGAGTCGTAGCCTTAGCAGTATAGAGAAGCTTTGGGACCGCCATACTTTCCGTAATATATTAAAGGCCCCATTGGCTTGGTCGATTCTTGTGAGCACTTATTTTGTGGTCAAACCGGTGCTTTCTATTATGCTACCCAAGTATTTGAAATGAACGACTTGCTCTATGTGTTGGTCTCCACTAGTGACGCTAAGGGGTGAATCTGTGGTAGCCATGTATTTTGCTTTCTCATTAATTATTTTCCGGCCGACCTGGCCACCTCTCTCCCTCACTTTGTCAAGGAGTTCTTGAAGCCTTTGCTTGCATGATTCCATGACGGTGATGTTGTCAGCAAAGTCTTCATCACAGAGGGGTATTTCTGGATTCAGCTGGATTCCGTCTGTGCTTGTACTTCGCAGGTTGTAATCAATGACGATTACGAAAAGTAGCGGTGACAAGATGCCACCTTGCTTAACTCCTGACAGAATGCGGAAGAAACGAGTTTGGCCATCTGGTGTCTTTACACAGCACTCGTTATCTTCATAGAGCGCAGCGATCAGTGAAACTATCTTTTCAGGGATTCCGTAATGCAGTAGGATCTTCCACAGACTTTGGCGTTCTACTGAGTCAAATTCTTTCTCAAAATCGATGAATATCATATAGGTATTTGACCGTCACTCTCTGCTATATTCCGTCAGTAGCTGTAGAGTAAATATAAGGTCGGCACATGAACGGTTCGGTCTGAATCTATGCTGCTCGTCGCGAAGGGGTCTGTCGAGTTGCGAGCTGATTCTCTGCAGTAAAATGTGCGTCAGCAATTTGCTAGGTATGGAAAGCATGCACATTCCTCGCCAGTTGCCTGGGAGGAACGCATCGCCTTCCTTAAAGATCTTCACAAAGATCTTCACTATCTTTTCAGGGATTCCGTAATGCAGTAGGATCTTCCACAGACTTTGGCGTTCTACTGAGTCAAATTCTTTCTCAAAATCGATGAATATCATATAGGTATTTGACCGTCACTCTCTGCTATATTCCGTCAGTAGCTGTAGAGTAAATATAAGGTCGGCACATGAACGGTTCGGTCTGAATCTATGCTGCTCGTCGCGAAGGGGTCTGTCGAGTTGCGAGCTGATTCTCTGCAGTAAAATGTGCGTCAGCAATTTGCTAGGTATGGAAAGCATGCACATTCCTCGCCAGTTGCCTGGGAGGAACGCATCGCCTTCCTTAAAGATCTTCACAAGGGTGCTGCTTTTCTAATCCGGAGGTATTTTGGCGGTCGTCAAGGTTACTGCGAATAGCGCTATCCAGAACTTGATGCAGGTCATGACAGTCACTTTGATCATTTACACGGATATCCTGTCTTCGCCAGTCAATTTCCCATTTTTCAGCTTCTTTGCTGCTGCTATAATTTCAGTGGATGACGGTGGATCCGTGCTGATATCAAAGGAAAACAGTGTTGTTGCTGAGATCTCTGGGGGATCGTCTGGTGGAGGTCTATTCAACAGCTTCTCGAAGTGGCTGGCCCAAACTTTGGTTACGTCAGACTGCTGTGTCATCAGGATCCCCGAAGGGTCTTTTACTGGTCCATGTTGAATAGAGGATGATTTCCTTCCAATAATCTCATTAGTGATTTTATAGAAGGCTCTTGAGTCACATCTCTTCGCTGCCTCTTTTTCCTGTGTTGCTTTCTGCTCCAGCAGGTTTCTCTGGTCTTTTCTTGCACTCTTCTTTACCTCTTTATCCGCGGCTCTGTATTCATCACTTCTAAGGATCTGTTGGTTGGTGGTTTGTCTTCGGATAAGTGATGCTTTTACTTTTTTCCTTGTCTCTATGAGTTCCCATGTTTGGTCAGATAGCCACTGGTCCTTTGAGCTCTTGCGGTACCCAATCATGGCTTTTGAGGTATCGTGAAAGCACAACTTTATGCTTTGCCAGTATTGATTGCAATCAGCAGCGTCTAGTAAAGACAAGGCTTCAAATCTATTCCGCATCTCTAGTTTAAAGGCTTGGTTGAATTCTCTCAACCTAAGTTTCTCGGAGTCAAAGACTGGGTTTAAGGAAGCCTTTTTTGCGTTTGTATTTCTTTTCAATTTGAGGCGGATTTTTGCTGCCATCAGATTATGATCTGAGCCAACGCCAGCTCCTCTATATTCCTTTATATCAAGTAGGCTTGGTCTCTACTTCCTGCTCCAAAGACAAAGGTCAATCTGATTTCGGGTGTGGCCATCGGGAGATATCCAAGAATATTTGTGGACATCCCAATGAGAAAATAGGGTACCTCAAATTACTAGGTCGTTAAGGAGCGCAAAGTCAATAAGTGGTCCTCCGTTTTCGTTTCGCTGGCACAGGCCATGTTTACCGAGAACCTCTGGGGAAAACGATCGGTTGTTCCCTACTTTCGAATTAAAGTCTCCTAAAAACATGCTATGTTATGCCGTGGTATGTCGTTTGCTACGGAGTTGAGAGCTCTGTAAAATTCAAATTTTGATTCGTCGGTGGCGTCATTGGTGGGTGCGTAGCATATTACTACTGACAGTTTCGCATGCGCGCCGATGAAGCGGGCTTTTAAGATTCTAGGTGACACCGGTGTCCGCTCTAGTAGAGCTTGGGAAGTCTGTTTTGTCAGCATTAGGGTTATTCCGAATTCATGCTTTTGCTGTAAACCGATTTGTACAATGGTCATATCTCTGTCCGGTTTATTTGATCCAGATCTGAGCCATTGAATCTCTGACAGAACCAGAAGGTCGAGGTGGTAATCTCCCAGTGGTCTTAGTACTTGTTCAGTCTTGGAGTCTTCAGAAATTGTGCGGACGTTCCAGAGGTGTTGTTTCGCATTCATAAATCTTGTACATGGGCATGCGGAGGTCTTCATCAAAAGGGGGTTCAAAAATCCGAGGCTCAAACTTGATGTTTCGGTTGCAGTTAGGATTTCCCACAAGGGTAAGCCATTGATGTCCCGGATGTGGGTCGCAAGCCCAAAGCCCAACCCTCCATCTCTATCCTGGCTTGGGACAGGCTGCATACGCAGGCGAGGTGCGAATCTCAAAATCTCAAACAGTAGGCTGTACGAAAAGTGTGGTTCAATCCCACTTTCTAGGGCTGTAATGACAGAAAGTTTGAGACGGCTAGGACACGTTCTACATATGAAGGATGACAGGCTGCCAAAGATTATCCTTGTCGGACATCCGTCTAGGGCCAAACAAAAATCAGGTCGTCCCCAAATAGGCTGGGATGGTGTTGTAAGGAAAGATCTAAGGGAATAGGGTACTTCAAGGGAGGGTGTAAAGAGGGAGGCTTTGAATAGATTGTTATGAAGGAGGACCAAGCGTAGCTGTTTTGGTGTACAAAAAAAATACTATGCAATTGCTTAGGGGTTCAACCTCTTTCTGGATTAAACATAAAACCCGCACTTGGTGCTCTCAGCCCAGTATTCCGCACTAGCCCAGAGCTCTGGGAACCGATAACGTCGTATCTGCTGAAGCTCTCTTTCTTGCATTCACACCTGGTCCATTAATAAGGTTTTGTTCATTTTTAAAGAGTTTACTCTCCAAATTGACTGCTCAAAATGGATTTAGATAAAAAGTTTTAGAAACTACCTATTTACGCCTGGTGAAAATTTGACTGTAAACAGTGAATAGTACATTAGACGGACAAAGCACCCGTGTTTTTCAGTGGAATCTCAGAATCCTTATTCGAGCCTTCAATTAATGATGTCTTAAAATCATTACATGGGTTCCTACATCAGCTATGATAGGCAATTCTGAAAACCAGATTAAATTAACGATCAGACTTGCACTAATCTTTAACGGTTCCGAACAAAAATATTACCCTCAACCGTAAGATTCAATTCTTCCAATGATGACTGGGGGGCTAGGCGTCTACCCCTGAGGCGTCAACCATAACTCTCAATTTCTGATCGAATGAACATCCTTCGAAGCTTCTATGACCATTAGGTGGAGCTGTGGATGGGGCAGTCTCAGTACTTCACGGAAGACTTTTAAGGCCTAAACAAATTTCACTGTCTTAAGTAAATTCCCTGTTGTTTTACGACTTCAAAGATCGGCATACAAAAGCTTTGAACCTCAACAATGGGGTTCTCTGCATGTTTTGTAGTTAAGGGGGGAGGGAGATACCTCAAAGGGTGCATTTTAATGTAAGAACATCCTAACTCTAATTGAGCCTTCAGATAAAAACAGATTTAGTTCTGAAGGAGAGACAGGGGAGGGTGGAGGTAGAAATTGATATGCAATCCCCAGAGGGGTACCCAGGACTTTCGTTTGGGGGGTCATTTTTTCGAGAGGGGGTGGGGGACAAAAAACTTTGAAAAACATATCAAAATATGAAATTGATATTCTGGGAATATTTCTGGTCTACGCTGTTATTATGAAAGTAAACAGTAACAGTAAACCCCAAAATGAGCAGAATTTATTTTGTATAGGAAGGGGACCCCTGTTCCTCATCCCCACCTCCACGTCATGGTCACAGAAACTTCGAAGGGCGCTCATGACGTCAGAAATTGAGAGGTAGTCCTTTCCAGGGAGAGGGATTTTCTGGGCGGTTATTCTCTGAGGCGGGGAGGGGGGTTAACGCCGGCTCTCAATGGCTAGTACACAAAACAAAACGAGGACGCCCTCAGTTTATCAAAAATGTTTATTTTGCGACCTTTTTGAAAATTTGTCGATTTCTTTGCCTAGGTTGGCTCTATGGTATATCTGATTATGATTTAGCTAAAATTCTAAGAGTTTATAATCAGCTTCCCAGGGGCGTTAAGTCACGAAAATGAGGGATTTGGAGCAGGGGCGTAATTTTCCATGGGGAAGATGGGGGGCAACTGTCCCCCAGAACCCAGTTTGCCCCATCTAGCTGAAATTTATTGTCTTCAAAAATCATGTCAAAAAAATATACCTACATAATTCAAGCACCTGTAGAAGCCGATCAGTTTTCTTTAGCATACTTTTGCCTTTAAGGTACAATATGGCTAATTTTTCATTTTTCGCTATCATTTTCACTTAACTTGAAAAAACCGGCTCCAACTTCCCCCACCCCCAGGATTTTGACAAAATTATACCACTGGTTTGGACAAGGCCATATTAAGGGGGTTTGGGGGATTTCCCCCCCCCTGAAATATTTGTCCAACTCGTAATTAACGTAGCGAGAATGAATATAAATTTTTTTTTGATGTTTGAAAAAGACTACTTGTACCCCCCCCCCCCCCCAAAAAAAAAACTGGATACAGCCCTGGGTTTGGAAGTTAATGATTATTATCGTCTTTTTAAGTAAATTTGCAAAAATGCTAGTTTTCAAAATCAAGGAGGCAGGTGTTTCGGATTTTTTTTTTTCTCGGTTCTTTTTAGTAAAAATGTCTAGAAAAGATATTCTCTGATTTTATTTGCATTTTCTTCAACGAAAATACCATAAAAGCGTATATTTGAGCTTTAGTAACCCCCCTCCCCACACACACATAACTTCCCTCCATCTCCTCCTCCCCTATTCCAGAATTTGCCATATAGGTAAGCCTACGCCACAGGTGTTGCCTTTACCACAAAGAAGCGGCTATTCCCTATTGTACGTTTAATGCACATTAAGGTATGATCGATCTATAATTATGCAACTTTTTCCAAACTGCTGAAATTCCTTTGCTATAATACAGAGATGTATCGTGACCGTGCTGATAGCTCGTTTTCTCCGTCCTTGACCGACCTCCACAAGACAAGTCTGAAATTCCTGATGTGAACTTTCACTACAAATCGGCTGCCCCCTGACCGAAGAACTACGGACGGGTAGTTTGACTATTTCAAAGTTGATACCGGATATCCTGTGCATCATCACCTGACGTAATCAGAAAGAGTTTGTCAGGGATTGATAAAGCTTTAGTGGACATGCTTACCAAAGTAATTCCATTGTTGCGAAAACATGCTTTGAAGCATTTATTTTGAGCTGAGAATATATGAAGATGTATGCTTTACTGTTGCTAATCAGACCACGCAACGTTTTTTTAGCGTTAATAGTGTTAAATGGTAGATATGATTCCTTTTGTGTGATGCTTGCTGTTTACCATTTACTCGATTTTCTGTGCAAATGTCTTTAAATCCTGGTATAAGTGAATACCAGGTGAATACACTTGAATGTCAAGTGAGGCAGAAAACGCCTGTTCCTTCTTCCTGCTCAAAGAAGGGACGCAATTTGCAATGGGGCACGGGGCAACTGCCGCTCTCACACATCAGTTTGCCCCCTCCCCTTCAGGCCCCAGTTTGCTCCCTTCCCAACAGAAATTTAGTTTCTCCAAAAATCTTGTCAAAACTAAGGTAAGCCTGCATAATTCAAGCATCCACAGAAACGGGCCAGTTTTCTTTAGTACATCTTGACGTTTTTGTTACTTTATGGCTCATTTTTCAGTTTACACTGTCATTTTCACTTGATTTGGGAAAACTGGATCCAGCTGTGCCCCCCCCCCCCCAAATTTTGACAAAACTACGCCACCGGCTGCAAGATCAAGAACAAGAAGAGAATCATAGGCATTGCTTACGCTTTAAATCGTTGGAAAGGCCAGCCAAAGATCTAGGGCCGATTTTAAGTCTAGAGGGTAAAAAACGACTTCCTGGGGGAGTACTTGCTCTGTTCTCTATAGCAGCTTACGGTCTAGTTGAGTAAACTATTTCCTTTTTTTCATGAAGTTATAGTATTTATCTTAATTTCCGTAAAGAAAAATTTCTAACCAGGCTCAACTCATGTCCTGACAGACTCTTTATTTCACAAACTGAAATTTGGTAGTAATTAACGTTGCCAAGTTGTCACTTGCGTTTTATATTTGAAAACCACTGTCAAATCACTTGACTAACCTGTAACTGTTTGATTCTTGAATTGAATTAAATAAAAAAAGGCAATTTTTTAACTGAAAGAAAGGGGCAACATTAAAACTTAAAAAGAACAGAAATTATTGCGTATATGAAGAAGTGGCCCCCTCCTTAACACCTCGTCCTTTACTCTAAAGTTTTTTAGTGCTTTTAAAAACATTATTTATTGTTCTATTTAAACAATAGAATTAGCGTCAAAATAAATTTTTTTTTTATTTAATTTCTGATCGTCTTTTCAAATAATGCCAGGTAATCTGGCCCCATCTCAACAGACAAATCCCCCTCTCTACGGAAATGTCCTCAAGACAATTCAATCCTGGTGAAAATTTAATCCGGAAAATTAACCTTAACAACTCTACGTGAAAAATAGAGACGGAAAAGAGAAAGGAAGTTGTATAGAATGAATTTTGAATAGAAACTCTGCCAAATTCCTCCTGTGTATAAACCCCCAGAGCCCTGGGGTAAAGGCTTTAAGTCGTGCCCTAGGGGCATATAAGGTTTTCATGGAATTGGCGAACGTATAAAATTTAGATGGGTCTCATTTGATTTGGAATTGGAAGTAATAGTGCCCTTCTTAAGAGTCCAAGTCATTTGAGAGCCAAGGGCTACCACTCTACTCAGCTCCTGTGATATTTAATAGAACGCAATTCAGTGTTTACAGACGATTAGCATGAACGAAGTCCCCTTTTCATTTCCTTTGTTTGAAGCCTCAAAAGAAACTATTTGCATTTTACTACCAGACTATTTGAACTGGCACTATCTGAAATAAGATGGAACCACGGACCAAGAAAAATATTACTTTAACAATAGTCCCGTAAAAATGCGGTTTTGACCCGGCATTTGAGGTATAAAAGGTATTATTGATTTTTATTCGGACCAATCCTCGTTTTCGGCATTCCTCCTTGAAATGATGCAATCAGAAATACATGAAACAGATGATATGATGCAAGTCCGTTCAGCGTTACAGTACAGTCCGTTCTCAGTACAGTTCCGCGTTGTATGCACAAATGTCTTAAAATCAACCATATCTGTTTGATTATGCTCATTTTGTTTCGGGTACTTTATTTCTCTTTGTTCGTGATATAGTATGATGTCTTCATTGGTTTTACATTCTTCAACGCTGTATGTATTCCATAACATATATATTATGTATAATATTTATGTTTTATATTAGAATCAGGTCAAAAATTAAATACTAATTTCCTTGATTGGGTGGAAACCAAACACATCTGTGTTATCCAGGAGAGGATAGTCCCCCCTTCAATTTTTTTCTGACTCGTAAAAATGTTACAAATGCATATAAACAAATATTTGATACGTTTTTTAAAGTGTTTTGTAGATATCCCAAGAAAAGACAATTTTAAACTCTTATTTTCGCGTCCTACATTAACTGCTACTTTAACCAAAGCCAAAACTGCATAAGTTTTCCTTAATCTGTCCGATTTAAAGACAAGATTGGAGAGCTGAACTACCAACTAGTGTTTTGGACTCCAGAATAAAAAACATTCCACACATATGAAACAAAAGCGGAAACGGACCAAAGAAAACTTGTGTCAAAAGACCTAAGAAAAAACACGAGTTTTTGGCTGTATTAGCACAATTTAGCTTAATTTGATTTCTAAGCACTAAACTTTCATATCATTACTACTGCATATTGGTATCAGTGATTTTAATTACTTCAAGTACCAAGGACATCAAAATGAAAACCTATTTTGCCCCCTGGCTTCATCTTAGGTCTATTCATACCTGATCACTAGGATTGCCTGCGATTTGTCTTTTTGGTTTTTCTTTTAGGTGTAAAACAAAACACAGTTTTAATTTTTATAAGTAAGGTGAATTAGTTGTCGTATCGGACAATCTGTTAAGCCAGGTTTCAGGTTTGAGTACGCAAGGGTTTGAGTTTACGGTTTTAGTGTGTATGTACTTGCTAACGCTACTACCGAATTGACTTTTCTATTTGTTGACAAAACAACTTGCTGTATTTTAAGATCCTTATTAGATTTCCATCTTATTTGCTGGATTTCTCGTTCTTTTATTGGATTTCTATCACTAGCGTTGTTCAATTTCCAAGGTCCATAGTCTAATATCTAGTTTGGATTCAGTTTCTCTTTCGTCTTTCTGAAGCATCTTAAAAATACCAAAAAGATAATCTCATTTATTTTACAAGAAAAGAAAATTACGACAAAAAAATTCTCCCAGATAATATGACACCTCTTAACGGCTGCATTTTTTCATGCTGGAAATCAGTAAATCAATGTCATAGTAGCATGCCGAGTGAAGACACTTGAGTAAGAAATATCTTCCAATAGGAAAACAGTGACAGACGGACCTGAAATGAAGATAAAATCAAATCGAGGCACAAATAAAAGAAAGACTTCCCCCCTTTTTTCTACTTCCAGAGCTGAACGGTTGCAAAAATAATGCCAAGAATCCTGTCTTTTCTGAACACCTTTGACTTGCTTATCAGATCTCATCAAATCTCTTGTTCGCCACCTCGTCAAATCTGTGTGTTATAAAATTGAAACCTTGCGAAATAGATCTTCTGCTTGGAAGAAGTGCAACAAATTGTTTTCAGCTTCACAACTTCGCTCAATCCCAATTTATATGGTTTAAAAGATATGCAAATACATATCCTAAATTTTGAAAAAAAACATTGATATGGCTTAAAATTCTACTCAATTAACTGGAATTGCATTTTTGGAACTAAACCTAGAGAAAAAGAAACTGATAACTGAAAATTAAGGTAAAATATTGTTTTGTCAAAATTTCAATAAGTATAGACCTGTCATGCAAACAAATTTAAGGACCCTCTAAAGGGAGAAGGAGTGATGGTAGGTACTTCAAAATACCTTTCCGGACATACTTTGGTACTTATGTGCTATCTGGAACACACGCGCTATATTTTATAGGAAAGATGCGGGTTTCTTTTGAAACGGGTTTCTTTCAATAGAGAAATTGATTGTAAAGCGTGGTTTTTTATTGGGTTTACAATATTTTAACTATTGTTTTTTTTGGGTTTTAGGGGGGAAAAGGTACCTAGGTTGGGTTATGTATTTAATATATGCTACGCTTTCCCCCCCCACCCCTAGCGTGCAAATATATAGCAGAAATTTGTTTCTAAACTATTATATTTTTATTCTATTTTATTTAACTTCATTAGCATCAACCAAACTTCACTTTTCGCGTGTGTTCCAGATAGTATATAAGTACCCATACTATACCCTTTAGACCCATCCCTGAAAGTTTCACTTTCCTAACCTAATCCCTTTCCAAGATAGCTAAAAGTAGTTACAGTAGAATTGGTACTGTTCTATTAGCTGTAGGCAACGCAAGATAGATGATAAAAGAAACTAGTCAAACAGGTTCTTTCAACGGAAAATTGGATTGCAAACAGTGGTTTATAACAGTAGAGTCCTAGGTTATACTTCTGGGCCTTTATGTTCCTTCCTGTGTTATTTGGGGCCTTTACGTTCCTTGGCACCTTTCCAGAGCATGTACTTATGGATGCTGGGCCTTTACGTTCCTTCCTGTGCTATTCTGGGCCTTTACGTTCCTTCCTATGCTATTTAGGGCCTTTACGTTCCTTCCTATGCTATTTGGGGCCTTTACGTTCCTTCCTATGCTATTCTGGGTCTTTAAGTTCCTTCCTGTGTTATTTGGGGCCTTTAAGTTCCTTGGCACCTTTCCAGAGCATGTACTTATGGATGCTGGGCTTTTACGTTCCTTCCTGTGCTATTCTGGACCTTTATGTTCCTTTCTGTGTTATTTGGGGCCTTTACGTTCCTTGGCACCTTTTCAGAGCATGTACTTATGGATTTTGGGCCTTTACGTTTCTTCCTTTGCTATTCTGGGCCTTTACGTTCCTTCCTATGATATTCGGGGCCATTACGTTCCTTCATGTGCTATTCTGGGCCTTTACGTTCCTTCCTGTGCTATTTGGGGCCTTTACGTTCCTTGTGCTATTTGGGTTATTGACTTACCAAGGCCAACCAGAAAGGTTTCTGGTGGGTATAGTCTGGTTTGGTGGATATAGTCTGGTTTGTTGGGTATAGTCAGGTTTTGTGGGTATAGTCTGGTTTGGTGGGTATAGTCTGGTTTGGTGGGTATAGTCTGTTTTGGTGGGTACAGTTGGGTGCGGTTTTTCAAAGAGAGTGAGTATTACACTTTACCTTTTTGTTTTTGTTTGTTTTGGTTTTTTTTTTAATAAAAAACTATATATTGTAAAATTTCGTATTTAGGAAATGTTTTGATTTACATTTTTGCAAAAAGGGATAAGGAATTCGCAAATTGGACACTATGAACGATATTAATTATTATTTTGAATAATAGGAGTGTGAATGATTCTAATTAGTGATTGGATTGTATGAAGGTGGAGAAAAATAAGGATTAAACTGATTAGCAGTTAAGGTAACCCCTAAGGGGTTGTTAACTCAGGTAATTTGTTATAAATTTGAAACATCAGTGTATGAAAATGGCTAACGACGATAGAATGACATTGTGACTTGACCTAGCTTTACCTCTCCGACGTGGTCTGTATAATACACAAGTGAAGTTTGAACAGTATTGTCAATTTAAAATAGGGTATAACGTTTTAGTATACTAAAAAGTTGATACTAAGAGAGATGTAGATGGTAAGAAAAGAATTTAATAATGAAATTCAGAACAAACCTTAGAAATCCTTGCAAATCAAGTAGTAAGGTGTATGTGAGTACGAACCCTCAAGGATCATAAGCAGCAACAACCCTAACCAGCAGAGACATCAACTCCCCACAGGCCCCTTATCCCAAAACTCGAAGGGCGCCCCCTCCCTCCAACTTTTCGCCCCCCCCCCTTTTTTTAACATGATATATTTTTTTAACTTTTTTTTTACATGTCTTCGAATCAGATGAAACAAACTTAAATTCAGTAGTCTTTTATCGTGGTTTACCTTGTCATACTTACATTCTCTTAATTTTTCAAAGTTCATTTTGAATTTCTTTCATTGAAATGCAAGAGTTGGATTATTTCAGTAGTGTATTGTTATGCTTTACCTTGTCACTGTCTTGTTGTGCTATACCTTGTCACAGTTACATTCTCTTGATTTTTTAAAGTTCATTTTGGATTTCTTTCGTTGAAATGCAAGAGTTGGAATATTTCAGTAGTGTTTTGTCGTGCTTTACCTTGTCACAGTTACATTCTCTTGATTTTTCAAAGTTCATTTTGAATTTCTTTCGTGAAAGAGTTGTATTATTTCAGTAGTGTTTTATCGTGGTTTACCTTGTCACAGTTACATTCTCTTGATTTTTCAAAGTTCATTTTGTATTTATTTCGTGAAATGCAAGAGTTGGAATATTTCAGAAGTGTATTGTTATTCTTTACCTTGTCACAGTTACATTCTTTTGGTTTTTCAAAGTTCATTTTGGATTTCTATCGTTGAAATGCAAGAGTTGGAATATTTCAGTAATGTTTTGTTATGCTTTACCTTGTTACAGTTACATTCTCTTGATTTTCAGAGTTCATTTTGAATTTCTTTCGGTGAAATGCAAGAGTTGGAATATTTCAGTAGTGTTTTGTCTTGGTTTACCGTGTCACAGTTTCATTCTCTTGATTTTTCAAAGTTCATTTTGAATTTCTTTCGTGAAATGCAAGAGTTGGAATATTTCAGTAGTGTTTTTTTGTGGTTTACCTTTTCACAGTTACATTCTCTTGATTTTTCAAAGTTCATTTTGAATTTCTTTAGTTAAATTCAAGAGTTGGAATATTTCAGTAGTGTTTTGTTGTGGTTTACCTTGTCACAGTTACATTCTCTTCATTTTTCAATGTTCATTTTGAATTTCTTTTGTGAAATGCAAGAGTTTGAATATTTCAGTATTGTTTTGTCATGGTTTACCTTGTCACAATTACATTCTCTTGATTTTTTCAAAGTTTTTATTTTGGGTTTCATTTATTGAAATGCTAGAGTTGTAATATTTCAGTAGTGTTTTGTTATGATTTACCTTGTCACAGTTACATTCTCTTGATTTTTCAAAATTCATTTTGAATTTCTTTCGTGAAATGCAAGAGTTGGAATATTTCAGTAGTGTTTTGTCGTGGTTTACCACGTCACAGTTACATTCTCTTGATTTTTCAAAGTTCATTTTGAATTTCTTTCGTGAAATGCAAGAGTTGGAATATATCAGTAGTGTTTTGTCATGGTCTACAATGCCACAGTTACTTTCTCTTGATTTTTCAAAGTTCATTTTGGATTTCTTTCCTTTAAATGCAATATTTGGAATGTTTCAGTAGTGTTTTGTTGGGCTTTACCTTGTCACAGTTACATTCTCTTGATGTTTCAAAGTTCATTTTGGATTTCTTTCGTTGAAATGCAAGAGTTGGAATATGTCAGTAGTGTTTTGTCGTGGGTTATCTTGTTTAAGTTACATTCTCTTGATTGTTCAAAGTTCATTTTGAATTTCGTCCGTGAAATGCAAGAGTTGAAATATTTTAGTAGCGGATTGTTGTGCTTTAACTTGTCACTGTTACATTCTCTTGATTTTTCAAAGTTCTTTTTAGATTTCTTTCGTTGAATTGCAAGAGTTTGAATATGTCAGTAGTGTTTTATCATGGTTTACCGTTGCAAAGTTACATTCTCTTGATTTTTCAAAGTTCATTTTTGGATTTTTTTTCGTTGAAATGCAAGAGTTGGAATATTTCAGTAGTGTTTTGTTATGGTTTAACATGTCACAGTTACATTCGCTTGATTTTTCAAAGTTCATTTTGGATTTCTTTCCTTGAAAAGAAATACCAGAGTTGGAATACCATTTTTCGTTAAGTGTCAGAGTGAATAAATTCATTATCAACATCCTTTGTCAGATACATCAAATAAAATTGACTAAATCGAACTTTCAGAATGAATAAATTCATTATCAACATCCTTTGTCGAATATGTCAGATAAAATTGACTAAATCTAAGTATCGGAGTGAATATTTTTTTTATCATCATCCTTTGCCAGATACATCGAATAAAATTGATAAAATCTAAATTTCAGAATGAACAAATTCATTATCAACATTATTTTGTCGGATGTGTCGGATAAAATTTACAAAATTTAAGCATCAGAGTGATTAAATTCTATATCAACATCCTTTATCAGATACATAGGATAAAATTGACAGAATCTAAGTTTTCAGTGTGAATAAATTTTTTTTATCAACATCCTTTGCCAGATACATCGAATAAAATTGATAAAATATAAGTGTCAGAGTGAATAAATTTTTTATCAACATCCTTTGTCAGATACATCAAATAAAATTGACAAAATCTAAATTTCAGAATGAATAAATTCTAAATCAACATCCTTTGTCGGATATGTCGGATAAAATTGACAAAATAAAAGTGTCAGAGTGAATAAATTTTTTTTTATCAACATCCTTTGGCAGATACATCGGATAAAATTGACAAAATTTAAGTATCAGAGTGATTAAAATCTAAATAAACATACTTGTCTCGGATACGTAGGATAAAATTGACAAATTCTAAGTGTTAGAGTGAATAATTTTTTTTTATCAACATCCTTTTTCGGATATGTCGTATAAAATTGACAAAATAAAAGTGTTAGAGTGAATAAATTTTTTATCAACATCCTTTGGCAGATATATCGGATAAAATTGACAAAATCTAAGGATCAGAGTGACTCAAATCTATATCAATATCCTTTTCTCGGATACATAGGACAAAATTGAAAAATTCTAAGTGTTAGAGCGAATAAATTTTTTTTATCAACATCCTTTGGCAGATACATCGGATAAAATTGACAAAATCTAAATTTCAGAATGAATTCATTATCAACATCCTTTGTCAGATACATAGGATAAAATTGACAAAAATCTAAGTGCCAGTGTGAATAAATTTTTCTATCAACATTCTTTTATCAGACACATCAAATAAAATTGACAAAATCTAAATTTCAGAACGAATAAATTCTATATCAACATCTTTTTTTGGATATGTCGGACAAAATTGACAAAATATAAGTATCAGAGTGAATATTTTTTTTTATTAAAATCCTTTGGCACATACATCGGATAAAATTGACGAAATGTAAGCATCAGAGTGACTAAATTCTATATCAACATCCTTTTCTCAGATACATAGGATAAAATTGACAAATTCTAAGTGTTAGAGTGAATAAATTTTTTTATCAACATCCTTTGGCAGATACGTCGGATAGAATTGACAAAATCTAAATTTCAGAATCAATATATTCATTATCAACATCCTTTGTCGGATATGTCGGATAAAATTGACAAAATCTAAGTATCAGAGTAAATATTTTTTTTTAACAACATCCTTTGCCAGATACATCGAATAAAATTGATAAAATATAAGTGCCAGAGTGAGTATTTTTTTTATCAACATATTTTGTCAGATACATCAAATAAAATTGACAAAATCTAAAATTCAGAATGAATAAATGCTTTAACAACATCCTTTATCGGATATGTCGGATAAAATCGACAGAATCTAAGTATCAGAGTGACTAAATTCTATATCAACATCGTTTTCTCAGATACATAGGATAAAATTGACAGAGTCTCAGTGTCAGAGTGAATAAATTTTATATCAACATCCTTTTCTCGGATACAGAGGATAAAATTGAAAAAATCTGAATTTCAGAATTAATAAATTAATTATCAACATCCTTTGTCGGATATGTCAGAAAAATTGACAAAATCTAAATTTCAGAATGAATAAATGCTTTAACAACATCCTTAATCGGATATGTCGGATAAAATTGACAAAATCTAAGTATCAGAGTGACTAAATTCTATATCAACATCCTTTATTCGCATACATAGGATAACAATTTACAAATCCTAAGTGTTAGAGTGAATAATTTTTTTTTATCAACATCCTTTGCCAGATACAGCGGATAAAATTGACAAAATCTAAGTATCATAGGGAATAAATTCATTATCAACATCCTTTGTCGGATATGTCGGATAAAATTGACAAAATATAAGTATCAGAGTGAATAATTTTTTTTTATCAACAACATTTGTCAGATGCATCGAATAAATATTGAAAAAACTTAAATATCACAATGAATAAATGCTTTAACAACATCCTTCATCGGATTTTTCGGTTAAATTTGACAAAATCTAAGTATCAGAGTGATTAAATTCTACATCAACATTCTTTTCTCGGATACATAGATTAAAATTGACAAAATCTAAGTGTTGGAGTGAATATATTTTTTTTTATATATCAACATCCTTTGCCAGTTACATCGGATAAAATTGACAAAATCTAAGTATCAGAGTAACTAAATTCATTATCAACATCCTTTGTCGGATATGTTGGATAAAATTGATAAAATCTAAGTATCAGAGTGACTAAATTCCATATCAGTATCATTTTCTTGGATACATGGGATAAAATTGACAAAATCTAAGTATCAGAGCGAATAAATGCTTTATCAACATCCTTTAAATGCATTATCAACATCATTTGTCGGCTAAATCAGGTAAAATTGACAAGAAAGACATGGAGTGTACACCGCGACGGCGCATACATAGTGAGAGAGACATGCAAAGTCAACATAGCTTTATTTCATTTTTATAGGTTAATTTAGACGTAGTTACGTGCGCACACGTAACGTCATTTCTTGCATTTCAACGAAAGAAATCCAAAATGAACTTTGAAAAATCAAGAGAATGTAACAGTGACAAGGTAAAGCACGACAAAACAATACTGAAATATACCAACTCTTGCATTTCACGGCAAGTAAACCAAATTGAACTTTGAAAAATCAAGAGAATGTAACTTTGATATGGTAAACCACGACAAAAAAATACTGAAATATTCTATCTCTTGCATTTCAACGAAAGAAATCCAAAATGAACTTTGAAAATCAAGAGAATGTAACAGTGACAAGGTAAAGCACAACAAGACATTACTGAAACATTCCAAATCTTGCATTTAAAGGAAAGGAATCCAAAATGAACTTTGAAAAATCAAGAGAATGTAACTGTGACAAGGTAAATCACGACGAAACACTACTGAAAATATTCTAACTCTTAAATTTCACGAAAGAAATTCAAAATGAACTTTGAAAAATCAAGAAAATGCAACTGTTATAGGGTAAACCACGACAAAACACTACTGAAATATTCCAACTCTTGCATTTCATAACAGAAATTGTGTGTGTGTGTGTGTGTGTGTGTGTGTGTGTGTGTGTGTGTGTGTGTGTGTATGTGTGTGTGTGTGTGTGTGTGTGTGTGTGTGTGTGTGTGTGTGTGTGTGTGTGTGTGTGTGTGTGTGTGTGTGTGTGTGTGTGTGTGTGTGTGTGTGTGTGTGTGTGTGTGTGTGTGTGTGTGTGTGTGTGTGTGTGTGTGTGTGTGTGTGTGTCAATTCTAGACATGATGCAAGGTACCTTCAGCCTAGAGCTTATTACTGTTTGACAATTTTTTAGTCAGAAACATGCGCGGCTTGGATGTATCTTTAGTAAAAAACACTATTTATACGAAAAACATGATTTTCTTACCCTATGACTGAAACCAGTATTTCTTATAGAAAAGCATATTAAACCTTTGAACACGCAATTTGACGATCTCAAATTTTGGCACTGAAACCCGTCTAGTTGCATTACACAATCTCGTCCCTAGTTCCAAACATAACGTGTTTGATCACTATATAGCTCCATAATATGGAGGGATTGGTGGCATTATGCAATATCCCCTGAAACTGTATACGTATCCATGCCTCAGGCGTAGGTTTGATACTATATACATGCTTACTACTCATATCATAATTATCGTTTTAATTGAATATATCTTTCAGTATCTAGAAGGGGGTCAAAGTTGTTTTTTTGTCAATTTTGTTAATGGAAACACCAAAAACAGCGTTTTCTAATGAATTTACCCCCCCCCCCCTCCCCCTCCCACCTAAAAAGGATATTTTAAAAATCTAGGTGGAGAGGGGAATCTAACCGGACGTAGGTCCCCCCTCCCCACTCCCTCTCTATTCGACGACACTGTGTCAGTAGGGATCAGAGCTTTGCAAAACCTACAAAAAAGAATATAGCCATAACTGGTTCCATATTCTGAATTTTGTGTTTTGTTCAGTCTAAAATGAGAGGCAAACGACTCGAAACTTCCCGTTCATCTTCTCTATTTCAACCGCTGAACTAAATCTGTATATTCATTCTCATCTAAATGCCTTAGAAACATAAAAATACTTTCATTTGATACACGTTCCAAGGACGTTATATTATATTTGATGATCTGTTTTATTCAGTCATTCGACCAAGTTTAGTCAAAGCCTTATAAATTTTTAGTCTTTGAAATTCACGGAATTGGAGGCTCTAGAAAAAATGTTCTCACACGCTCTAGAATCCAATAAATGGATTTTAAGCTTTTGTACCTGGGTCCTCAGCTTCACAGAGACCATTCAGTATAAATTAAAAGGATATTAAGAAATGACTATCCATAAATTGATGAATTTTGATCAAATAAACTAACGACTATGGTTATTGATTGTAGTTATTGACATGATATTATCGTTATACTTATTGATTTAGATTCGATTGCTCAAACTAGACAGCAGACCATTGCTGGGCAATATACAATAGTTGCCTCATTTCTCAACGACCTCCTTAACAAATTATCATGAGGCTTGCATCTCGTCTAATTTTTAAGCTAAGATCTGAGCGGATACTTGCTAAAATTTTGTAAGCACTACCACAGCAGAGAACACTGAATTGAGACAGCAAAAGACATCTCAAACCAGCTTTGTTGACCATCCCAATAGCAATTTATAAAGTAATTTATAAAGACTAATTATGAAAACAAATTTTTATTTTTCAGAAATGAATAGATCAATAAATGGCCAAAAATTGTTGAGATTATAAAAGACAATAAATAAAATAATCAAAATCCTTTACCGGTAAAATAGAGGGGGACTGGGGATAGTTGATATTCTTTGGGTAAGCTCTGGGTTGGGCTGTTTTATTGTTATATTTTACTAGATTGAAAAAGTGCCCTATCATTTTGTATTATCTAAAAATCGTCTGCTCTCGAAAAAAAATTACGCGGACCAATAAAAGACCAGGTACAAAAAATATTCTTATACCAATAAATTATGGTTGCAGTGGTAGCTGCAACTTAGTAAAGAGCGAACCACAGCCCATAGTAACTGAAAGTTAAAAAACCGCATTTTGAAAAAAATGGCCATGTAACACTGATTCAGGAATAGTAACTATTATTTCGATTTGTCTTAAAAGTAAAAGTTTATTGCAAAAAGAAATTTATGGTGATACCAAAAAAAGCCATAAATCCCTTGAAAAAGGCATCAGATCAAAATGAAATTTGTACCATTGGAATTAGCATGGTTGAAAACTTAGAAATGGGAAATTACGCTCCCCCTCCTAGAACAACAAGGAAAATCACTTTTTTTGTGTGGGTAGCACTGATCTGTCTCCCGTTTTTTTTTGTTTTTTTTTCTAGCAGGGCTAGGGGTTGACAAGAACATCAGAGAGAGGTGTGTAATAGCTAATTCGAATGAAAATTAAATTTGCTAGTGCCCTTTTTAAGTGACCAAAAAGATTGGAGGGCAACTAGAACCCTCTCCCCCTTCTCCCTAGACGCCCCTCCCCCCAAAGTCATCCAATGACCATTCTGAGATAGCTATTTTGTTCAACATAATTCAAAGGTCAAAATATTTGGTTTTGGGGATAATACGACCTTCCATATTCTCTGGGGAAAGGGCTGCACACCGTATCAGTATCGGACGTATTTATATCACGCGTATCGGTATGAGCGTATTGTTATTGGGCGTATTGGCATTGCGGGTATCTAATCAGGTTTTTAACACCTAATGTAAAAGATATTTCTCATATCTACGTCCAGTGGCGTAATTTTGTTAAAATTCTGGAGGGGGGGGGGGGTAAAAAACGGAGTCAATTTTCGCAAATCAAGTGAAAATGATTCAAAAACCGAAAAATGAACCATATATTATCATAGAGGCAAAGATATACAAAAGACAACTGACCTGTTTTTCTGGATACTTGAATTATGCGAGGGGCTAATAACTGACCGTCGCATGTTTCCCTTCCTTCGTGCCTCCGGCTGTGCCTCCGTGCCTCCGGCACACTTGAAACAGCGTGTTTCTGGAAGCGAAGGAATACAGTTTTATCTTTGGCTTATGGAAAGCGTACGGCGCATTTTTTACGACGGCAAACTTTCTGCTCTTGACAGGTTATCTTTACTTGGTCGTGTTGTTTACTGCGTTCGACATTGGAGATCCTGGGTCCTAAAAAGTGGACATTATGCTTTGAACGAGAATTTTATTGCCACAAACCTTTACCATTGCCCAGAGATAAATATGCATTCCCTAGTGCTTCTCATTCGTCGATTCAAACGGCTTGGGCTCGAACGTCTTTTCAAACTCTCCGACATGAATAGCCAACCGTGTGAAGATTTTTAGGAAGATGCGGTCTCAAACCAGCACTTACAGTACTGTAATAAACTTTTCGTTCCTCCAACTTCTACATCGAATTCGTCGATATGAGAGTATAACGGATTTTGAAGCTCAATATTCTAATGAACAGTTGTCCTTGCCCGAGATCAAGCGAGTTAGATCCATTGGTGTTGTGTCTGTCAGTTCCGATTTTTTTTTGCCCGGGGACGATGAAATCAAGCTCGAGCTAGGGCGAGCTCGTATTGAAAGCCAGCGAATAATGAAAGCCTTGATACCCGACGACGTTCTTTCTGCTTTCGGTCACCAAGTACCGAATGTTCGTCTTTCTGTACTTCACGACAGTGACTCAGACGATGACTCAGAGGAAAATACTCTGTCCGATAAGCAGGAAAAGGCTTCCGCGACTGACACTGAATCGAGATCGGAAAGTGACGGCATCTTTGAAGATTTGCCAGTGATTGCTCACTGTATGAAACACCAAGTTGAGAAAAATTGTGTTAGTGAGCCTGTGACGAACATGAAGAATTCTAAGTTTTGTCTGGTCAAGACTTCTGACGGCTCCATAACACCAATAAAAAAATCCACGCTGTTGCGGCTTTTGAGGGAAAGCTCTGAGAAGCTGAGTAGGTACCGATTAAAACGGGTGATAGTCCAGGGCCGACGAGTAGGACTACGTGAGTCGCCACAAACCAATTCAGAGTTCGGTGTGAAATCGGAATTTCGTATCGGTGAATGGTGCGTTTACAGACCGGTTGGCAGGGGAAATAGAGTATTAGTCGGGCGGGTCATACAGTTTGGCTACTTGTCTGGGCGAAGATGCCACTCTGTTGACACGCAGAATATGGCGATGCCGTTCCCTGACGACATAGGAATTGTGTGCCAGTGGTTCTGGCTGAATGCTGATCTCACATTAACTGCCGCATTGGTAGACCAGGGTTACTGTGACTCCAGCCTGTATATCATACATTCAGCAGAACCCGTTTATGTGGAAATCGGCACCAACATTGTCTTTGGCTTTGACTCAGACATCTTCACAAAGCTGAATTCATTTATCCAGAAGAAAGGGTTTCACTTTTTTGATGTCTCGTCAGCATCGCAATCATCATGTTAAAAATGGCACCTAAACCCAAAACTGACCTCAAGACCATAACCACCACCATCGCCATGTTCTGTGTGAGTAGTGGGGGGGTGCTACTCCCATGTGGCACCCCTGCTGCCATCTACAATTTAGTTTAATGCTGACAGGACATAATTTATTCAAGGATTATCGATCGAGTCTAATGTGGGTGTGTCAAGGTCAATCGATCTGTTGTTGTTTGGCCACGTGCGAATGACATGAGGGGCGATTTACATAATTGCTGGGGGAATTATTTATTCAAGAGCGTGGGGAATTATGAAACAATATGGTCATAGAGTCCCTAGGGAGAAAGATTACGTAATCGCTCAATGACCTCTTTTTCCAAGGTCGATTTATTTGATGTTTTTCTCGGTTAGCCTGGCCTGAGAACTTGATTTACATAATCGCTAGGGGAAATTATTGATTAACGAAGGGGAAATTAAGAAACAAACATGGCTTCATTGTTGTTTGGCTAGCCTGTCCTGAGAAATTGATTTACATAATCGATAGGGGAAATTATTGATTCACGTAGGGGAAATTAAGAAACAAACATGGCTTCATTGTTGTTTGGCTAGCCTGTCCTGAGAAATTGATTTACATAATCGCTAGGGGAAATTATTGATTCACGAAGAGGGAATTAAGAAACATTAAGGCTTCTTTAATCTTTAGGCCTGAGGGATTTATTTATTATTGTTGTTTTTGGACAAGTGCATGCTAGGGGTGAATGTCAAGGTGCCCTGGAACAGGAAACAGTTAGATCACGTGTTTCCTTCTCAGCCAATCATCGAGTCGGATACATCCTCCTTCTCAGCCAATCAGAGACATGCTTACATATGATTTTCCTGTTACAGAACAATTCGCCCTTGAGATTTCGTATATAACGGATATGCACTATGATTAAATTATTAGAAAGTTCCTGAACACAGTTCAAACAACTAGATTGGTTCATTTTTTTTATTTTTAATCCTTGGAAAATACATTTTACATTTTAATTTATTTTTTTTTTTACAAATTATTTTCCGGGTTCACACGAACCAATATTGGGGTAACCCCCCCCCCCCTATAAACACCCCACTTGATCATTTTCATACGCGAAAAAATGCGTAAAATACGCTCTTTTTTCGTTACGTAAACCCCATCTTTCCTTCCCCCTCTGTTTACGACCACAATTCTGTTTTTGATAAATTCCGTATCTTATCTAAAAGCAGCTGTCAACTTTCTGTCATTCCCTTAATATACTGTCCGCTATGGCTTGACTTACAGATTTAATGCAATTATTTAATTATCTGATAATTACTAACACCCCTTTAAAGGACATCCGGCTTTGATAAATATACCAGAATTTTGATAGCAGCTTAAACACAGGTTTCTCTTTAATAAAAAGATACCTTGCACTATTGTGCGTAATTTTACTAGCATTTGTCCCATATCTGTCGAGGGTGGGGGAGTGGGATAAATTAACAGGTCTTTTTTCTAATTGCTAGGGTCCGTGGGGGTTATGGTCAGGTGTCTGTTTTTTTCTGGGGGGTGTTATAATAATATAAAATCTGACGGAATTTGAAAGGTTCAGTTAGCAGTATTTATCAGTTTCAAAAGTATGCGATTTATTTCGGGGGGGGGGGGAGGGGATATTTTTCCATGTGTTTTTCTCAGGGATATTTTCCGTGGGGGTTATTTTCCGTGGTCTGTTTGTCGGGGGGTGTTATAAATATACAACCTCGGCCGGCTATTGAATGGTTCAGTGAGCCATAATTATCAGATTCAAAAGGATTCGATATCTTTCGGTGGTGGGGAGGGGGTATTTTTCCATGTCTTTTTCACAGGGATATGGTCCGTGGGGTTATTGTCCGTGGACTGTTTGTTTCTGGTGGGTGTGATAAATATACAAACTAGGCCGGATTTTGAACGGCTCAGTGAGCCATAATTCTAAGATTCAAAAAGGATGCAATGATTATATTTCAAGAAATTTTTTTACTTTTTGCTTTCCTAGTGATAAACTAAACAAATTGCATGGATGATGATACTAACTTTCTTTCTGTAAAAAAGGGGCAAATTATTAATATACTAACTTTTTATCTTCTTTTTAAGGACAATTGGGAAGAATGCATACCCCCTCCACTCAAGACAGCAAAAGTGGACGAGACAACCACCATACAGTCCGGTCAAAAACCGAAAAGAGAATGGATGGGTTATCATAATATAGAGAACCCTGCGGACTCATCTATGCAAGATCGTGAAATAGCCGACCCAATCGCACAGGAACATAGCGACACCGTTCCGTCCACCCTCCAACACTCGCTCCCCGGGCCTTCTGGCACCCAAGTGCAGCCGAGATATAAAAATGT